>NW_027030187.1:0-1957 GCF_034236695.1 Oncorhynchus nerka
GAGACAGTAGTTATATAGGATGGTGTGTATAGACAGTAGTTATATAGGATGGTGTGTATAGACAGTATAGACAGTAGTTATATAGGATGGTGTGTATAGACGAGGTAGTTATAGGATGGTGTCTTATAGACAGTAGTTATATAGGATGGTGTGTATAGTCAGTAGTTTTGTAGGATGGTGTGTATAGACAGTAGTTTTGTAGGATGGTGTGTATAGACAGTAGTTATATAGGATGGTGTGTATAGACAGTATAGACAGTAGTTATATAGGATGGTGTGTATAGACAGTATAGACATTAGTTATATAGGATGGTGTGTATAGACAGTATAGACAGTAGTTATATAGGATGGTGTGTATAGACAGTAGTTATATAGGATGGTGTGTATAGACAGTAGTTATATAGGATGGTGTGTATAGACAGTAGTTATATAGGATGGTGTGTATAGACAGTAGTTATATAGGATGGTGTGTATAGACAGTAGTTATATAGATGGTGTGTATAGACAGTAGTAGTTATATAGGATGGTGTGTATAGACAGTAGTTATATAGGATGGTGTGACAGTATAGACAGTAGTTATATAGGATGGTGTGTATAGACAGTAGTTATATAGGATGGTGTGTATAGACAGTATAGACAGTAGTTATATATGGTGTGTATAGGATGGTGTGTATAGACAGTAGTTATATAGGATGGTGTGTATAGACAGTAGTTATATAGGATGGTGTGTATAGACAGTAGTTATATAGGATGGTGTGTATAGACAGTAGTTATATAGGATGGTGTTTAGAGACAGTAGTTATATAGGATGGTGTGTATAGACAGTAGTTATATAGGATGGTGTGTATAGACAGTATAGACAGTAGTTATATAGGATGGTGTGTATAGACAGTAGTTATATAGGATGGTGTGTATAGACAGTATAGACAGTAGTTATATAGGATGGTGTGTATAGACAGTAGTTATATAGGATGGTGTGTATAGTCAGTAGTTTTGTAGGATGGTGTGTATAGACAGTAGTTATATAGGATGGTGTGTATAGACAGTATAGACAGTAGTTATATAGGATGGTGTGTATAGACAGTATAGACAGTAGTTATATAGGATGGTGTGTATAGACAGTATAGACAGTAGTTATATAGGATGGTGTGTATAGACAGTAGTTATATAGGATGGTGTGTATAGACAGTAGTTATGTAGGATGGTGTGTATAGACAGTAGTTATATAGGATGGTGTGTATAGACAGTAGTTATATAGGATGGTGTGTATAGACAGTAGTTATATAGGATCGTGTGTATAGACAGTATAGACAGTAGTTATATAGGATGGTGTGTATAGACAGTAGTTATATAGGATGGTGTGTATAGACAGTATAGACAGTAGTTATATAGGATGGTGTGTATAGACAGTAGTTATATAGGATGGTGTGTATAGACAGTATAGACAGTAGTTATATAGGATGGTGTGTATAGACAGTAGTTAAACAGGATGGTGTGTATAGACAGTAGTTATATAGGATGGTGTGTATAGACATTAGTTATATAGAATGGTGTGTTTAGACAGTAGTTATATAGGATGGTGTGTATAGACAGTAGTTATATAGGATGGTGTGTATAGACAGTAGATATATAGGATGGTGTATAGACAGTAGTTATATAGGATGGTGTGTATAGACAGTATAGACAGTAGTTATATAGGATGGTGTGTATATACAGTAGTTATATAGGATGGTGTGTATAGACAGCAGTTATATAGGATGTTGTGTATAGACAGTAGTTACATAGGATGGTGTGTATAGACAGTAGTTACATAGGATGGTGTGTATAGACAGTATAGACAGTAGTTATATGGGATGGTGTGTATAGACAGTATAGACAGTAGTTATATAGGATGGTGTGTATAGACAGTAGTTATATAGGATGGTGTGTATAGACAGTAGTTATATAGGATGGTATGT
>NW_027030188.1:0-1958 GCF_034236695.1 Oncorhynchus nerka
GGAGGAGGTCGTTGGATGTGCTGTTTACAGATGGGCTATGTACAGGTGCAGTGATCTGTGAGCTGCTCTGACAGCTGGTGCTTAAGCCAGTGAGGGAGATATGAGTCTCAGCTTCAGTGATTTTTGCAGTTCCTTCCAGTCATTGGCAGCAGAGAACTGGAAGGAAAGGCGGCCAAAGGATAAATTGGCTTTGGGGATGACCAGTGAAATATACCTGTTAGAGCGAGTGCTACGGGTGGGTGCTGCTATGGTGACCAGTGAAATATACCTGCTGGAGCGCGTGCTACGGGTGGGTGCTGCTATGGTGACCAGTGAGATATACCTGTTGGAGCTCGTGCTACGGGTGGGTGCTGCTATGGTGACCAGTGAGATATACCTGCTGGAGCGCGTGCTACGGGTGGGTGCTGCTATGGTGACCAGTGAGCTGAGATAAGGTGGGGCTTGACCTAGCAGAGACTTGTAGATGACCTGGAGCCAGTGGGTTTGGCGACGAGAGTAAAGCGAGGGACAGCCAACGAGAGCATACAGGTCGAGGTGGTGGGTAGTATATGGGGCTTTGGTGACAAAACGAATGGTACTGTGATAGACCGCATCCAATTTGTTGAGTAGAGGTTTGGAGGCTATTTTATAAATGACATCGCCGAAGTCGAGGATCGGTAGGATGGTCAGTTTTACGAGGGTATGTTCCTTCACTAATGTTCCATAAGTGAAGGATGCTTTGTTGCGAAATAGGAAGCCGATTCTAGATTTAATTTTGGATTGGAGATGCTTAATGTGAGTCTGGAAGGAGAGTTTACAGTCTATCCAGACACCTAGGTATTTGTAGTTATCCACATATTCTATGTCAGAGCCGTCCAGAGTAGTGATGCTGGATGGGTATTTTATATACTGTATTTTTAAATCAACCAAATGGATTGAACACGTTAACCCACTGTTCCTAGGCCGTCATTGAAAATCAGAATTTGTTCTTAACTGACTTGCCTAGTTAAATGAAGGATAAACAACAACAAAAATCATAGTTTTCAGTTATTTCATGTGATGGGAGGACCAAGAAGAAGAAAGGTTAGCGCTTCTCCTTGTGTAATAACACGTTTTCATTATACCACTGGCTGTAACTGTGTGTTAACGTTTGATTTCAGGAAAACGCCAAGGAGTGTGAAGATGCACCGCAGATCTACCTGTCTGTTTCTCTCTTCCTCACCTGTCTGCCTAGAATGTTCCAGAATGCCTGAACTTAAGCATGCCTGCTGCTGTTTGTGTTATCCTTAACAATCAACATGACTATATGATTTAAGTTATGATATTGATCATTTTGGCTGATGGACTGAGAGGAATAAGCTGTTGACTGACTCCATGTTTGTTGACTTTACAATCACGAGAGATGTTGACTGACTCCATGTTTGTTGACTTTACAATCACAGAGAGATGTTGACTGACTCCATGTTTAATGACTTTACAATCACAGAGAGATGTTGACTGACTCCATGTTTGTTGACTTTACAATCACAGAGAGATGTTGACTGACTCCATGTTTGTTGACTTTACAATCACAGAGAGATGTTGACTGACTCCATGTTTAATGACTTTACAATCACAGAGAGATGTTGACTGACTCCATGTTTAATGACTTTACAATCACAGAGAGATGTTGACTGACTCCATGTTTAATGACTTTACAATCACAGAGAGCTGTTGACTGACTCCATGTTTAATGACTTTACAATCACAGAGAGATGTTGACTGACTCCATGTTTAATGACTTTACAATCACAGAGAGATGTTGACTGACTTCATGTTAGATGATTAAATGTGGGCTGGGTTTTCACTGTTGGAAATGGATGGACTGTTTCAGGAAAAACCTTCAAGTCACGTATCATATATGCAATCTAAGACTTACTAAACCAGTTGACTTAGTTGGCTTACTGCAACACAAGAACCATTACTGACCACCTACTTCT
>NW_027030189.1:0-1958 GCF_034236695.1 Oncorhynchus nerka
AAATCAAATCAAATCAAATTTATTTATATAGCCCTTCGTACATCAGCTGATATCTCAAAGTGCTGTACAGAAACCCAGCCTAAAACCCCAAACAGCAAACAATGCAGGTGTAAAAGCACGGTGGCTAGGAAAAACTCCCTAGAAAGGCCAAAACCTAGGAAGAAACCTAGAGAGGAACCAGGCTATGTGGGGTGGCCAGTCCTCTTCTGGCTGTGCCGGGTAGAGATTATAACAGAACATGACCAAGATGTTCAAATGTTCATAAATGACCAGCATGGTCGAATAATAATAAGGCAGAACAGTTGAAACTGGAGCAGCAGCACAGTCAGGTGGACTGGGGACAGCAAGGAGTCATCATGTCAGGTAGTCCTGGAGGCACGGTCCTAGGGCTCAGGTCCTCCGAGAGAGAGAAAGAAAGAGAGAATTAGAAGAGCATATGTGGGGTGGCCAGTCCTCTTCTGGCTGTGCCGGGTGGAGATTATAACAGAACGTGGCCAAGATGTTCAAATGTTCATAAATGACCAGCATGGTTGAATAATAGTAAGGCAGAACAGTTGAAACTGGAGCAGCAGCATGGCCAGGTGGACTGGGGACAGCAAGGAGTCATCATGTCAGGTAGTCCTGGGACATGGTCCTAGGGCCCAGGCCAGTTGAAACTGGAGCAGCAGCATGGCCAGGTGGACTGGGGACAGCAAGGAGTCATCATGTCAGGTAGTCCTGGGGCATGGTCCTAGGGCTCAGGTCCTCCGAGAGAGAGAAAGAGAGAGAGAAGGAGAGAATTAGAGAACGCACACTTAGATTCACACAGGACACCGAATAGGACAGGAGAAGTACTCCAGATATAACAAACTGACCCTAGCCCCCGACACATAAACTAATGCAGCATAAATACTGGAGGCTGAGACAGGAGGGGTCAGGAGACACTGTGGCCCCATCCGAGGACACCCCGGACAGGGCCAAACAGGAAGGATATAACCCCACCCACTTTGCCAAAGCACAGCCCCCACACCACTAGAGGGATATCTTCAACCACCAACTTACCATCCTGAGACAAGGCCGAGTATAGCCCACAAAGATCTCCGCCACGGCACAACCCAAGGGGGGGGCGCCAACCCAGACAGGCCGACCACAACAGTGAATCAACCCACCCAGGTGACGCACCCCCAGGGACGGCATGAGAGAGCCCCAGTAAGCCAGTGACTCCAGCCCCTGTAACAGGGTAGAGGCAGAGAATCCCAGTGGAAAGAGGAGAATCGGCCAGGCAGAGACAGCAAGGGCGGTTCGTTGCTCCAGAGCCTTTCCGTTCACCTTCCCACTCCTGGGCCAGACTACACTCAATCATATGACCCACTGAAGAGATGAGTCTTCAGTAAAGACTTAAAGGTTGAGACCGAGTTTGCGTCTCTGACATGGGTAGGCAGACCGTTCCATAAAAATGGAGCTCTATAGGAGAAAGCCCTGCCTCCAGCTGTTTGCTTAGAAATTCTAGGGACAATTAGGAGGCCTGCGTCTTGTGACCGTAGCGTACGTGTAGGTATGTACGGCAGGACCAAATCAGAGAGATAGGTAGGAGCAAGCCCATGTAATGCTTTGTAGGTTAGCAGTAAAACCTTGAAATCAGCCCTTGCTTTGACAGGAAGCCAGTGTAGAGAGGCTAGCACTGGAGTAATATGATCAAATTTTTTGGTTCTAGTCAGGATTCTAGCAGCCGTATTCAGCACTAACAGTATAGTGCCCTACTGTTGACCAGAGTCCTATACAGTATAGTGCCCTACTGTTGACCAGAGTCCTCTACAGTATAGTGCCCTACTGTTGACCAGAGTCCTATACAGTATAGTGCCCTACTGTTCACCAGATTCCTCCAGAGTCCTATACAGTATAGTGCCCTACTGTTTACCAGAGTCCTATACAGTATAGAGCCCTACTGTTGACCAGAGTCCTCTACAGTATAGTGCCCT
>NW_027030190.1:0-1959 GCF_034236695.1 Oncorhynchus nerka
GGAGACAGAGAGAAAGACATATGGAGACAGAAACAGAGAGAGAGAGAGACAGAGAGAGGGGGAGAGACAGAGAGAGAGAGACAGAGAGAGGGGGAGAGACAGAGAGAGAGCCAGAGAGGGGGAGAGACAGAGAGAGACAGAGAGGGGGAGAGAGGGAGAGAGAGAGACCGAGAGAGAGGGGGAGAGAAGGAAAGAGAGGGAGAGAGTTGGAGGGAGAGAGAGAGACCGAGAGAGAGGGGGAGAGAAGGAAAAATAGGGAGAGAGTTGGAGGGAGAGAGAGGGGGAGAGAAGGAAAGAGAGGGAGTGAGAGAGAGACCGAGAGAAGGAAAGAGAGGAGAGAGTTGGAGGGAGAGAGAGAGACTGAGAGAGAGGGGAGAGAAGGAAAAATAGGGAGAGAGTTGGAGGGAGAGAGAGGGGGAGAGAAGGAAAGAGAGGGAGGGAGAGAGAGACCGAGAGAAGGAAAGAGAAGGAGAGAGTTGGAGGGAGAGAGAGAGACCGAGAGAGAGGGGGAGAGAAGGAAAAATAGGGAGAGAGTTGGAGGGAGAGAGAGGGGGAGAGAAGGAAAGAGAGGGAGGGAGAGAGAGACCGAGAGAAGGAAAGAGAGGGAGAGAGTTGGAGGGAGAGAGTTGGAGGGAGAGAGAGAGGGAGAGAGTTGGAGGGAGAGAGAGAGACCGAGAGAGATGGGGAGAGAAGGAAAGAGAGGGAGAGAGTTGGAGGGAGAGAGAGAGACAGATGTTTGGGAGTCTCTGCTGTTTAGTCTCTCTGACCTCCGCTTCATATTATCCCCATGTTTATATCATGTTAGATTAGGGAGGCTATCACTCTTCTCATCCAGTCTGTGTCTGTGTGTCTGTCTGTCTGTCTGTCTGTGTGTGTGTCTGTCTGTGTGTGTGTGTGTCTCTCTGTGTGTCTGTTTGTTTGTGTGTGTGTGTCTCTCTCTGTGTGTCTGTCTGTGTGTGTGTGTGTGTCTCTCTGTGTGTCTCTCTCTCTGTGTGTGTTCTATCTCTGTGTGTCTATGTGTCTGTGTGTCTCTGTGTGTCTATGTGTCTGTGTGTCTCTCTGTGTGTGTGTGTGTCTCTCTGTGTGTGTGTGTTTTATCTCTCCTCTTCATCTCTTCCTGTCTCTGTTCCACCACACTGAGCCTTGGCCTTATTGAGGTCGTTTGGCCACAGTTCAATCCCTCCATTCAGGGCAGATGGCATTGGCGCTGTGTGTGTGTGTGTGTTTGTTTGTGTCTGTGTGTGTTTGTGTCTCTGTGTGTGTGTACATCAGCTGCATCAATTACACAAGCCTCACTTTCATTATTCGTTACACAACATCGATTGTTATACAATGGGGAGGGATGTGTTCATTAGGTACCAGACGGACAAAAACGCACTGAAACAGGGAGGGTTCTACCTATACTTTTGTAATGAGAAACGCTCATTTGTAGTTTTACATTCCAAAACGTTTTTTGTTGCGTGTCCTGATGAACACAACACTGGCAAGCATAACTAAACGGTTTAAACTCACTCTTAGGTCATGAATTTTGGCTTTTAGTTTTTTAAGCTGCTGTCCTGATTGTCCCTCATCTGTTCCTGTAGGACTGACTTCAATAGCCCCCTGTTCTTGATTAAGCCCTTGACCATGTGACCTGGAAAACTCAGGGTCCAAATTATGATCATTGACTTCAAGGGGACTATAGGTACACAGAAGACTGCGTGTGTGTGTGTGTGTGTGTGTGTGTGTGTGTGTTCATGCGAGAAATCACTGTTATTTAACCTTACTAAATTACATCCTTTTACCTTTATTTAACGAGGTAAGTCAGTTAAGAACAAATTCTTATTTACAATGACAGCCTAGGAACAGCGGGTTAACTGCCTTGTTCAGGGGCAGAACGACAGATTTTGTCAGCTCAGGGATTCGGTTACTGGCCCAACGCTCTAACCACTAGGCTACCTGTCTCTAACCACTAGGCTG
>NW_027030191.1:0-1963 GCF_034236695.1 Oncorhynchus nerka
ACTTTGTATTGTTAGTTGGAATCTGATCACGAAACAGTGGTGTGAGTCCCCACGTCACTCCGGCTCAGTAATATTCATAACTTTATTATTGTTGGTTGAATCTGATCACGAAACAGTGGTGTGAGTCCCCACGTACTCCGGCTCAGTAATATTCATAACTTTATTATTGTTGGTTGAATCTGATCACGAAACAGTGGTGTGAGTCCCCACGTACTCCGGCTCAGTAATATTCATAACTTTATTATTGTTGGTTGAATCTGATCACGAAACAGTGGTGTGAGTCCCCACGTACTCCGGCTCAGTAATATTCATAACTTTATTATTGTTGGTTGAATCTGATCACGAAACAGTGGTGTGAGTCCCCACGTACTCCGGCTCAGTAATATTCATAACTTTATTATTGTTGGTTGAATCTGATCACGAAACAGTGGTGTGAGTCCCCACGTACTCCGGCTCAGTAATATTCGTAACTTTATTATTGTTGGTTGAATCTGATCACGAAACAGTGGTGTGAGTCCCCACGTACTCCGGCTCAGTAATATTCATAACTTTATTATTGTTGGTTGAATCTGATCACGAAACAGTGGTGTGAGTCCCCACGTACTCCGGCTCAGTAATATTCATAACTTTATTATTGTTGGTTGAATCTGATCACGAAACAGTGGTGTGAGTCCCCACGTACTCCGGCTCAGTAATATTCATAACTTTATTATTGTTGGTTGAATCTGATCACGAAACAGTGGTGTGAGTCCCCACGTACTCCGGCTCAGTAATATTCGTAACTTTATTATTGTTGGTTGAATCTGATCACGAAACAGTGGTGTGAGTCCCCACGTACTCCGGCTCAGTAATATTCGTAACTTTATTATTGTTGGTTGAATCTGATCACGAAACAGTGGTGTGAGTCCCCACGTACTCCGGCTCAGTAATATTCATAACTTTATTATTGTTGGTTGAATCTGATCACGAAACAGTGGTGTGAGTCCCCACGTACTCCGGCTCAGTAATATTCATAACTTTATTATTGTTGGTTGAATCTGATCACGAAACAGTGGTGTGAGTCCCCACGTACTCCGGCTCAGTAATATTCATAACTTTATTATTGTTGGTTGAATCTGATCACGAAACAGTGGTGTGAGTCCCCACGTACTCCGGCTCAGTAATATTCAGTAACTTTATTATTGTTGGTTGAATCTGATCACGAAACAGTGGTGTGAGTCCCCACGTACTCCGGCTCAGTAATATTCATAACTTTATTATTGTTGGTTGAATCTGATCACGAAACAGTGGTGTGAGTCCCCACGTACTCGGCTCAGTAATATTCAGTAACTTTATTATTGTTGGTTGAATCTGATCACGAAACAGTGGTGTGAGTCCCCACGTACTCCGGCTCAGTAATATTCATAACTTTATTATTGTTGGTTGAATCTGATCACGAAACAGTGGTGTGAGTCCCCACGTACTCGGCTCAGTAATATTCATAACTTTATTATTGTTGGTTGAATCTGATCACGAAACAGTGGTGTGAGTCCCACGTACTCGGCTCAGTAATATTCGTAACTTTATTATTGTTGGTTGAATCTGATCACGAAACAGTGGTGTGAGTCCCCACGTACTCCGGCTCAGTAATATTCATAACTTTATTATTTTTGGTTGAATCTGATCACGAAACAGTGGTGTGAGTCCCCACGTACTCCGGCTCAGTAATATTCATAACTTTATTATTGTTGGTTGAATCTGATCACGAAACAGTGGTGTGAGTCCCCACGTACTCCGGCTCAGTAATATTCAGTAACTTTATTATTGTTGGTTGAATCTGATCACGAAACAGTGGTGTGAGTCCCCACGCATCTCGGCTCAGTAATATTCGTAACTTTATTATTGTTGGTTGAATCTGATCACGAAACAGTGGTGTGAGTCCCCACGTACTCGGCTCAGTAATATTCATGAACTTTATTATTGT
>NW_027030193.1:0-1972 GCF_034236695.1 Oncorhynchus nerka
TGGCCCACTGGGAATGTGATGAAAGAAATCAAAGCTCAAATAAATCATTCTCTCTACTATTATTCTGACAGCTTAAATGTGGCTAAGGTGTATGTAAGCTTCCCACTTCATCTGTAGCTCCACATTGATATGGTACAGGTACTTCCTGTATATAGCTCCACATTGATCTGGTACTTCCTGTATATAGCTCCACATTGATCTGGTACTTCCTGTATATAGCTCCACATTGATCTGGTACTTCCTGTATATAGCTCGACATTGATCTGGTACTTCCTGTATATAGCTCCACATTGATCTGGTACTACCTGTATTTAGCTCCACATTGATCTAGTACTACCTGTATTTAGCTCCACATTGATCTGGTACTTCCTGTATATAGCTCCACATTGATCTGGTACTTCCTGTATATAGCTCCACATTGATCTGGTACTTCCTGTATATAGCTCCACATTGATCTGTGGGAAGCTTGTGGAAGGATACCTGAAACGTTTGACCCAAGTTAAACAATTTAAAGACAATACTCAAATACTAATTGAGTGTATGTAAACTTCTGGCCCACTGGGAATGTGATGAAAGAAATCAAAGCTCAAATAAATCATTCTCTCTACTATTATTCTGACAGTTTAAATGTGGCTAAGGTGTATGTAAGCTTCCCACTTCATCTGTAGCTCCACATTGATATGGTACAGGTACTTCCTGTATATAGCTCCACATTGATCTGGTACTTCCTGTATATAGCTTCACATTCATCTGGTACTTCCTGTATATAGCTCCGCATTGATCTGGTACTGGTATTCCTTGTATATAGCTCCTCATTGATATGGTACAGGTACTTCCTGTATATAACTCCACATTGATATGGTACTTCCTGTATATAGCTCCACAATGATCTGGCAATGGTACTCCCTGTATATAGCTCCACATTGATCTAGTACTACCTGTATATAGCTCCACATTGATCTGGTACTTCCTGTATATAGCTCCACATTGATCTGGTACTTCCTGTATATAGCTCCACATTGATCTAGTACTACCTGTATATAGCTCCACATTGATCTGGTACTTCCTGTATATAGCTCCACATTGATCTGGTACTTCCGGTATATTATATAGCTCCACATTGATCTGGTACTTCCTGTATATAGCTCCACATTGATCTGGTACTTCCTGTATATAGCTCGACATTGATCTGGTACTTCCTGTATATAGCTCCACATTGATCTGGTACTACCTGTATTTAGCTCCACATTGATCTAGTACTACCTGTATTTAGCTCCACATTGATCTGGTACTTCCTGTATATAGCTCCACATTGATCTGGTACTTCCTGTATATAGCTCCACATTGATCTGGTACTTCCTGTATATAGCTCCACATTGATCTGGTACTTCCTGTATATAGCTCCACATTGATCTGGTACTTCCTGTATATAGCTCCACATTGATCTGGTACTTCCTGTATATAGCTCCACATTGATCTGGTACTTCCTGTATATAGCTCCACATTGATCTGGTACTTCCTGTATATAGCTCGACATTGATCTGGTACTTCCTGTATATAGCTCCACATTGATCTGGTACTACCTGTATTTAGCTCCACATTGATCTAGTACTACCTGTATTTAGCTCCACATTGATCTGGTACTTCCTGTATATAGCTCCACATTGATCTGGTACTTCCTGTATATAGCTCCACATTGATCTGGTACTTCCTGTATATAGCTCCACATTGATCTGGTACTTCCTGTATATAGCTCCACATTGATCTGTGGGAAGCTTGTGGAAGGATACCTGAAACGTTTGACCCAAGTTAAACAATTTAAAGACAATACTCAAATACTAATTGAGTGTATGTAAACTTCTGGCCCACTGGGAATGTGATGAGAAGAAATCAAAGCTCAAATAAATCATTCTCTCTACTATTATTCTGACAGTTTAAATGTGGCTAAGGTGTATGTAAGCTTCCCACTTCA
>NW_027030194.1:0-1972 GCF_034236695.1 Oncorhynchus nerka
GACTATATTACATGGATTTATTGTGATGGTGTAGACTATATTACATGGATTTATTGTGATGCTGTAGGTAGACTATATTGGATGGATTTATTGTGATGGTGTATAGACTATATTACATGGATTTATTGTGATGGGTAGGTAGACTATATTACATGGATTTATTGTGATGGTGTAGGTAGACTATATTACATGGATTTATTGTGATGGTGTAGACTATATTACATGGATTTATTGTGATGGTGTAGACTATAGTACATGGATTTATTGTGGTGTTGCAGGTAGACTATATTACATGGATTTATTGTGATGGTGTAGGTAACTATATTACATGGATTATATTGTGATGGTGTAGACTATATTACATGGATTTATTGTGATGTGTAGGTAGACTATATTACATGGATTTATTGTGATGTTGTAGACTATATTACATGGATTTATTGTGATGGTGTAGGTAGACTATATTACATGGATTTATTGCGATGGTGTAGACTATATTACATGGATTTATTGTGATGGTGTAGACTATATTACATGGATTTATTGTGATGGTAGGTAGACTATATTACATGGATTTATTGTGATGGTGTAGGTAGACTATATTACATGGATTTATTGTGATGGTGTAGGTAGACTATATTACATGGATTTATTGTGATGGTTGTAGACTATATTACATGGATTTATTGTGATGTGTGTAGACTATATTACATGGATTTATTGTGATGGTGTAGGACTATATTACATGGATTTATTGTGATGGTGTAGACTATATTACATGGATTTATTGTGATGGTGTAGACTATATTACATGGATTTATTGTGATGTGTAGGTAGACTATATTACATGGATTTATTGTGATGTGTGTAGACTATATTACATGGATTTATTGTGATGGTGTAGGTAGACTATATTACATGGATTTATTGTGATGGTGTAGGTAGACTATATTACATGGATTTATTGTGGTGGTGTAGACTATATTACATGGATTTATTGTGATGGTGTAGACTATATTACATGGATTTATTGTGATGGTGTAGGCTATATTACATGGATTTATTGTGATGTGCAGGTAGACTGTATTACATGGATTTATTGTGATGGTGCAGGTAGACTGTATTACATGGATTTATTGTGATGGTGCAGGTAGACTGTATTACATGGATTTATTGTGATGGTGCAGGTAGACTGTATTACATGGATTTATTGTGATGGTGCAGACTGTATTACATGGATTTATTGTGATGGTGCAGACTATATTACATGGATTTATTGTGATGGTGCAGGTAGACTGTATTACATGGATTTATTGTGATGGTGCAGGTAGACTGTATTACATGGATTTATTGTGATGGTGCAGACTATATTACATGGATTTATTGTGATGGTGCAGACTATATTACATGGATTTATTGTGATGCTGTAGGCTATATTACATGGATTTATTGTGGTGCTGCAGGTAGACTGTATTACATGGATTTATTGTGATGCTGCAGGTAGACTGTATTACATGGATTTATTGTGATGGTGCAGGTAGACTGTATTACATGGATTTATTGTGATGGTGCAGGTAGACTGTATTACATGGATTTATTGTGATGGTGCAGACTGTATTACATGGATTTATTGTGGTGCTGCAGGTAGACTGTATTACATGGATTTATTGTGGTGCTGTAGGTAGACTGTATTACATGGATTTATTGTGGTGCAGGTAGACTGTATTACATGGATTTATTGTGGTGCTGTAGGTAGACTGTATTACATGGATTTATTGTGGTGCTGCAGGTAGACTGTATTACATGGATTTATTGTGGTGCTGTAGGTAGACTGTATTACATGGATTTATTGTGGTGCTGCAGGTAGACTGTATTACATGGATTTATTGTGGTGCTGTGGTAGACTATATTACATGGATTTATTGTGGTGCTGTAGTAGACTGTATTACATGGATTTATTGTGATGGTGCAG
>NW_027030195.1:0-1972 GCF_034236695.1 Oncorhynchus nerka
ATTTCCTCTTATCATAGTGTTGTATTTCCTCTTATCAGTCAGTGTTGTATTTCCTCTTATCATAGTGTTGTATTTCCTCTTATCATAGTGTTGTATTTCCTCTTATCATAGTGTTGTATTTCCTCTATCATAGTGTTTTATTTCCTCTTATCATAGTGTTTAACTTCCTCTTATCATAGTGTTGTATTTCCTCTTATCATAGTGTTGTATTTCCTCTTATCGTAGTGTTGTATTTCCTCTTATCATAGTGTTGTATTTCCTTTTATCATAGTGTTTAACTTCCTCTTATCATAGTGTTTATTTCCTCTTATCATAGTGTTGTATTTCCTCTTATCATAGTGTTGTATTTCCTCTTATCATAGTGTTTAACTATCTCTTATCAGTTAGTGTTGTATTTCCTCTTATCATAGTGTTGTATTTCCTCTTATCAGTCAGTGTTGTATTTCCTCTTATCATAGTGTTGTATTTCCTCTTATCATAGTGTTGTATTTCCTCTTATCATAGTGTTGTATTTCCTCTTATCATAGTGTTGTATTTCCTCTTATCATAGTGTTGTATTTCCTCTTATCAGTCAGTGTTGTATTTCCTCTTATCATAGTGTTGTATTTCCTCTTATCATAGTGTTGTATTTCCTCTTATCATAGTGTTGTATTTCCTCTTATCATAGTGTTGTATTTCCTCTTATCATAGTGTTGTATTTCCTCTTATCATAGTGTTGTATTTCCTCTTATCATAGTGTTGTATTTCCTCTTATCATAGTGTTGTATTTCCTCTTATCATAGTGTTGTATTTCCTCTTATCATAGTGTTGTATTTCCTCTTATCAGTTAGTTTAATTTCCTCTTATCATAGTGTTGTATTTCCTCTTATCATAGTGTTATATTTCCTCTTATCATAGTGTTGTATTTCCTCTTATCGTAGTGTTGTATTTCCTCTTATCATAGTGTTGTATTTCTCTTATCATAGTGTTGTATTTCCTCTTATCATAGTGTTGTATTTCCTCTTATCATAGTGTTGTATTTCCTCTTATCATTAGTGTTGTATTTCCTCTTATCATAGTGTTGTATTTCCTCTTATCATAGTGTTGTATTTCCTCTTATCATAGTGTTGTATTTCCTCTTATCATAGTGTTGTATTTCCTCTTATCATAGTGTTGTATTTCCTCTTATCAGTCAGTGTTGTATTTCCTCTTATCATAGTGTTGTATTTCCTCTTATCATAGTGTTGTATTTCCTCTTATCATAGTGTTGTATTTCCTCTTATCAGTCAGTGTTGTATTTCCTCTTATCATAGTGTTGTATTTCCTCTTATCATAGTGTTGTATTTCCTCTTATCATAGTGTTGTATTTCCTCTTATCATAGTGTTTTATTTCCTCTTATCATAGTGTTGTATTTCCTCTTATCATAGTGTTGTATTTCCTCTTATCATAGTGTTGTATTTCCTCTTATCATAGTGTTGTATTTCCTCTTATCAGTTAGTGTTTAATTTCCTCTTATCATAGTGTTGTATTTCCTCTTATCATAGTGTTATATTTCCTCTTATCATAGTGTTGTATTTCCTCTTATCATAGTGTTGTATTTCCTCTTATCAGTTAGTGTTGTATTTCCTCTTATCATAGTGTTGTAATTTCCTCTTATCATAGTGTTGTATTTCCTCTTATCATAGTGTTGTATTTCCTCTTATCATAGTGTTGTATTTCCTCTTATCATAGTGTTGTATTTCCTCTTATCATAGTGTTGTAACTTCCTCTTATCATAGTGTTGTATTTCCTCTTATCATAGTGTTGTATTTCCTCTTATCATAGTGTTGTATTTCCTCTTATCATAGTGTTTATTTCCTCTTATCAGTTAGTGTTGTATTTCCTCTTATCATAGTGTTGTATTTCCTCTTATCAGTCAGTGTTGTATTTCCTCTTATCATAGTGTTGTATTTCCTCTTATCATAGTGTTGTATTTCCTCTTATCATAGTGTT
>NW_027030196.1:0-1975 GCF_034236695.1 Oncorhynchus nerka
AAAGCTTGGTTGCAAATAGGTCTTCCAAATTGACAATGACCCCAACCATACTCCCAAAGTTGTTGCAAAATGGCTTAAGGACCAGAAAGTCAAGGTATTGGAGTGGCCATCACAAAGCCCTGACCTCAATCCTATAGAAAATTTGTGGGCAGAACTGAAAAAGCTTATGCGAGCAAGGAGGACTACAAACCTGATTCAGTTACACCAGCTCTGTCAGGAGGAATGGGCCAAATTCCCCCAACTTATTGCGGGAAGCTTGTGGAAGGCTACCCAAACGTTTGATCCAAGTTCAAGATTTTAAAGGCAATGCTACCAAATACTAATTGAGTGTATGTAAACTTCTGACCCACTGGGAATGTGATGAAATAAATCAAATCTGAAATAAATCATTCTATCTACTATTATTCTGACATTTCACATTCTTAAAATAAAGTGGTGATCCTAACTGCCCTAAGACAGGGACATTTTATTAGGATTAAATGTCAGGAATTGTGAAAACTGAGTTTAAATGTATTTGGCTAAGGTATATGTAAACTTCCGACTGAGCCAATCATTAGTTATTGATTTACTGGGACCATTGGATTTGAACCAAGCAAATTGCTTGACATCTGGGTTCTGAACTCTCCAAATATCCATTAATGCATAAGAGTCACAACAGCTGGAGATAAGACTATTATATTGATGCACATCATATCTAGGGGGACATCGATCAGTTGACTCATCTGGGGCCATGTTAGCAGTATTCAGCTGTCAGCAGCCAATGGCTAGCAGTTTTTTTACTGGCGATAAAAATGGATGATTACCATAATTTTTTCAAGTCATTATGGAATTATTTCATGTACAAAAAAATCAAACGTTAAACCTTGAAAACAATTCATGGTAATTCATGATAACCTTGTAAACAATTCATTTAGCCCGGGCATTTATTTAAAACAGGCATTTGTTTATTTGCTGACATGTGTGCTGTTGCCCAGCTATTAAAAGGGAAAGGCAGCTATTTGAGACTCAGCGTTTAATTGACGTTTTACCGTAATACATTTTAAAAATATATATATTTACATTTAAGTCATTTAGCAGACGCTCTTATCCAGAGCGACTTACAAATTGGTGCATTCACCTTAAGACATCCAGTGGAACAGCCACTTTACAATAGTGCATCTAAATCTTTTAAGGGGGGGGAGGGTGAGAAGGATTACTTTATCCTATCCTAGGTATTCCTGAAAGAGGTGGGGTTTCAGGTGTCTCCGGAAGGTGGTGATTGACTCCGCTGTCCTGGCGTCGTGAGGAGTTTGTTCCACCATTGGGGGGCCAGAGCAGCGAACAGTTTTGACTGGGCTGCGCGGGAACTGTACTTCCTCAGTGGTAGGGAGGCGAGCAGGCCAGAGGTGGATGAACGCAGTGCCCTTGTTTGGGTGTAGGGCCTGATCAGAGCCTGGAGGTACTGAGGTGCCGTTCCCCTCACAGCTCCGTAGGCAAGCACCATGGTCTTGTAGCGGATGCGAGCTTCAACTGGAAGCCAGTGGAGAGAGCGGAGGAGCGGGGTGACGTGAGAGAACTTGGGAAGGTTGAACACCAGACGGGCTGCGGCGTTCTGGATGAGTTGTAGGGGTTTAATGGCACAGGCAGGGAGCCCAGCCAACAGCGAGTTGCAGTAATCCAGACGGGAGATGACAAGTGCCTGGATTAGGACCTGCGCTGCTTCCTGTGTGAGGCAGGGTCGTACTCTGCGGATGTTGTAGAGCATGAACCTACAGAACGGGCCACCGCCTTGATGTTAGTTGAGAACGACAGGGTGTTGTCCAGGATCACGCCAAGGTTCTTAGCGCTCTGGGAGGAGGACACAATGGAGTTGTCAGCCGTGATGGCGAGATCATGGAGCGGGCAGTCCTTCCCGGGAGGAAGAGCAGCTCCGTCTTGCCGAGGTTCAGCTTGAGGTGGTGATCCGTCATCCACACTGATATGTCTGCCAGACATG
>NW_027030197.1:0-1975 GCF_034236695.1 Oncorhynchus nerka
CCTAAAAATAAATAATAACACGATTTAACGTTGAAAATACCCATTAAGCCATTTATTAATTCCCCCATGTGGACTGTTGTCACTCTTACCCTGATGATTGCTGATATTTCCATACACTTTTTCGGTCTTATCTGAGGAATTTTATCATTTACATCAGAATGGCCATATTCTTAGGCCGGTTTAGCGTTCATTCAATGACGATTTACTACTCTTTTCCATTGAAGGCCATATTGAGGTTAAATCAATGACTGGAGTTTTTCATTGATAAAAACAAATTACTATTGAAAGTGCAAGTCGGTATCGTGGTATCGTGCATAAATGTACTGGTCTCTGTGGTGATTTTAGAAGGCTGTGCCTATTTCTACTTTTACCCCATACTCTTTAACCCGATACCCAGGTAATGTGCTGTAGTCAGGATGGCCGAGCGGTCTAAGGCGCTGCGTTCAGGTCGCAGTCTCCCATGGAGGCGTGGGTTCAAATCCCACTTCTGACAATTGTTTAGTTCCTCTCAGGAGTCATGCTGCTTAGCAGTAATAATAAGATGATGAAATAACCATTTATAATAAACACTCTCAAATGCAAACCTTCTGGAGCTGAGCAAAGATCAAGGAAAATAAGAAAACAGCTGTACTTAATAACAAATGAATGAGGGGAACATTTCATTTTATTGCATTATAATGAGTTAATGAGTTACTGCATTGTCTTTCAGTTGTAAAATTATCACTTTCTGTAGGCTATGCCTGGTGGCCCATTCACTGCTGACATGCCTGTTAATAACAAATGATGAGAGGGGAACATTTCATTTTATTGCATTATAAGGGCTGCATGGACTAGAAATCTTTCCATTGGTGGATCTTCCTGTTGTCGTGGCCAGTGGTTAAGGCGATGGACTAGAAATCCTGCCGTGCTAGTTCGAAAATTGAATTTTCTTGACCCCTCCGGAGGGTTGAGTTTAGTGGTGTTTCTTATACCAATCATATTCTCTCAGATCTCCCACAAGTACATAGGGATTAGTTGTCCATTTGGGATACGGATCCACCTCACACCTTTACACACCTGGTTATCCATCCTTATGTAGCTCTATAGGCCACAGTAGCATAGGTTACAGGTTTGTAGTCAAGCCACAGATTTCAGGTGAGATCCCATGATACACTCAACAATACAACAACACGATTCTCATGAATAACCATTAACCTCATAGTCCACCAATGCCGGATCCGGTATCGTGACTACAGCTCAAGCTCATTAGCATAACGCACAATGCGAAAAAATATTCCTAAAAATATTTAAACTCCACACATTAACAAGTAAAATAGCTCAAATGAAAGATAAACAAGTTGTTTATCTACCCAGCAAGTCAGATTTCTAAAATGTTTTACGGCGAAAACATAGCACATATTTATATTAGATCACCACCGAAACAAAAGGCAAGCGGCAGCCATTTTGTCCCAGAAAAAATAAAATTTAAAAGTAGGATTAAAAATAAATAATTCACTAACCTTTTGAAAATCTTCATCAGATGACAGTAATATTACATGTTACACAGTACATTTACATTTTTTTCAATAATATGCTATATAATATCCATAAATCTCGGTTGACGACATTTAAAAAAAAACATGCTACTCAAATGTCAGGAGAAATGATGATAGCTCCGACAGATAACGTCAGATAACAAGCAATAAACATGACTAAATATACATGTTCTGCATATTTTTACAAAGATACACTTCTTCTTAATGCAACCGCTGTATTACATTTATTTTTAACGTTACAGACATCGTTCACTTGGCTATACTAGGAGTCGGCGCTCCGATATTAGCAGTACGTTTGGAGTCCACAGAAACCCAAAATAACCACATAAATATTCCCTTACCTTTGATGTTCTTCCATCAGAAGACGTAGAAGGAGTCATACTTACCCAATAAATCGTTTGGTTTCACGTTGCGTGTCCCTGTATTAGCATACCTTAAGG
>NW_027030198.1:0-1975 GCF_034236695.1 Oncorhynchus nerka
ACACCCAGCAGCCATACTGAAGGAATAAGATATACACAACCACCTAAAACACCCAGCAGCCATACTGAAGGAATAAGATATACACAACCACCTAAAACACCCAGCAGCCATACTGAAGGAATAAGATATACACAACCACCTAAAACACCCAGCAGCCATACTGAAGGAATAAGATATACACAACCACCTAAAACACCCAGCAGCCATACTGAAGGAATAAGATATACACAACCACCTAAAACACCAAGCAGCCATACTGAAGGAATAAGATATACACAACCACCTAAAACATCAACAGCCATACTGAAGGAATAAGATATACACAACCACCTAAACACCCAGCAGCCATACTGAAGGAATAAGATATACACAACCACCTAAAACACCCAGCAGCCATACTGAAGGAATAAGATATACACAACCACCTAAAACACCCAGCAGCCATACTGAAGGAATAAGATATACACAACCACCTAAAACACCCAGCAGCCATACTGAAGGAATAAGATATACACAACCACCTAAAACACCCAGCAGCCATACTGAAGGAATAAGATATACACAACCACCTAAAACACCCAGCAGCCATACTGAAGGAATAAGATATACACAACCACCTAAAACACCCAGCAGCCATACTGAAGGAATAAGATATACACAACCACCTAAAACACCCAGCAGCCATACTGAAGGAATAAGATATACACAACCACCTAAAACACCCAGCAGCCATACTGAAGGAATAAGATATACACAACCACCTAAAACACCCAGCAGCCATACTGAAGGAATAAGATATACACAACCACCTAAAACACCCAGCAGCCATACTGAAGGAATAAGATATACACAACCACCTAAAACACCCAGCAGCCATACTGAAGGAATAAGATATACACAACCACCTAAAACACCCAGCAGCCATACTGAAGGAATAAGATATACACAACCACCTAAAACACCCAGCAGCCATACTGAAGGAATAAGATATACACAACCACCTAAAACACCCAGCAGCCATACTGAAGGAATAAGATGATACACAACCACCTAAAACACCCAGCAGCCATACTGAAGGAATAAGATATACACAACCACCTAAAACACCCAGCAGCCACACTGAAGGAAATAAGATTTACACAACCACCTAAAACATCAAGCAGCCATACTGAAGGAATAAGATATACACAACCACCTAAAACACCCAGCAGCCATACTGAAGGAATAAGATATACACAACCACCTAAAACATCAAGCAGCCATACTGAAGGAATAAGATATACACAACCACCTAAAACACCCAGCAGCCATACTGAAAGGAATAAGATATACACAACCACCTAAAAAAACAGCCATACTGAAGGAACAAGCAGCCATACTGAAGGAATAAGATATACACAACCACTAAAACACCCAGCAGCCATACTGAAGGAATAAGATATACACAACCACCTAAAACACCCAGCAGCCATACTGGAAGGAATAAGATATACACAACCACCTAAAACATCAAACAGCCATGCTGGAAGGAATAAGATATACACAACCACCTAAAACATCAAGCAGCCATGCTGAGAGAATCAGATATGCACAACCACCTAAAACCACTAGCAGCCATACTGAGAGGAATCAGATATGCACAACCACCTAAACACCACTAGCAGCCATACTGAAGGAATAAGATATACACAACCACCTAAAACATCAAGCAGCCATACTGAAGGAATAAGATATACACAACCACCTAAAACACCCAGCAGCCATACTGAAGGAATAAGATATACACAACCACCTAAAACACCCAGCAGCCATACTGAAGGAATAAGATATACACAACCACCTAAAACACCCAGCAGCCATACTGAAGGAATAAGATATACACAACCACCTAAAACACCCAGCAGCCATACTGAAGGAATAAGATATACACAACCACCTAAAACACCCAGCAGCCATACTGAAGGAATAAGATATA
>NW_027030199.1:0-1975 GCF_034236695.1 Oncorhynchus nerka
TACCTTACAGTATATTACATAACTTTACAGAACATTATATTACCTTACAGTATATTATATAACTTTACAGAACATTATATTACTTTTTACAGAATATTACATAACTTTACAGAACATTATATTACTTTACAGTATATTACATAACTTTACAGAATATTACATAACTTTACAGAACATTATATTACCTTACAGTATATTACATAACTTTACAGAACATTATATTACCTTACAGTATATTACATAACTTTACAGAACATTATATTACCTTACAGTATATTACATAACTTTACAGAACATTATATTACCTTACATTATATTACATAACTTTACAGAACATTATATTACTTTACAGAATATTACATAACTTTACAGAACATTATATTACTTTACAGTATATTACATAACTTTACAGAATATTACATAACTTTACAGAACATTATATTACCTTACAGTATATTACATAATCTTTACAGAACATTATATTACCTTACAGTATATTACATAACTTTACAGAACATTATATTACCTTACAGTATATTACATAACTTTACAGGACATTATATTACCTTACAGTATATTACATAACTTTACAGAACATTATATTACCTTACACTACATTACATAACTTTACAGAACATTATATTACTTTACAGAATATTACATCACTTTACAGAACATTATATTACCTTACAGTATATTACATAACTTTACAGAACATTATATTACTTTACAGAATATTACATAACTTTACTGAACATTATATTACTTTACAGTATATTACATAACTTTACAGAATATTACATAACTTTACAGAACATTATATTACTTTACAGTATATTACATAACTTTACAGAATATTACATAACTTTACAGAACATTATATTACCTTAAAGTATATTACATAACTTTACAGAACATTATATTACCTTACAGTATATTACATAACTTTACAGAATATTACATCACTTTACAGAACATTATATTACCTTACAGTATATTACATAACTTTACAGAACATTATATTACCTTACACTACATTACATAACTTTACAGAACATTATATTACTTTACAGAATATTACATAACTTTACAGAACATTATATTACCTTACAGTATATTACATAACTTTACAGAACATTATATTACCTTACACTACATTACATAACTTTACAGAACATTATATTACTTTACAGAATATTACATAACTTTACAGAACATTATATTACCTTACAGTATATTGCATAACGTTACAGAATATTACATAACTTTACAGAAAATTACAGAACATGACAGAACTTTACAGAACTTTACAGAACATCAAGACAAACAAGACGTTTTGCTGCTAGCTGTCGATGACAAGCCTAAACCACCCTGGCCGTGTAACCCACGCTTGTAGTGAAGACCCTGGTGAACAGAGCCATTATGAAGTCTATATGAAATGCTTAAGAAAGGCCTGTTTCATCCACAGCCTGGCTGTGATCCACCCTCTGAGAGGCTTTGCACAAACACACAGGTCCTGTTATGTTTTACATGTTATTCTGTGTGTGTGTGTGTGTGTGTGTGTATGTGTGTGTGTGTGTGTGTGTGTGTGTGTGTGTGTGTGTGTGTCTGTGTGTGTGTGTGTGTGTGTGTGTGTGTGTCTGTGTGTGTGGGTGGGTGTGTGTGTGTGTGTGTGTGTGTGTGTGTGTGTGTGTGTGTGTGTGTGTGTGTGTGTGTGTGTGTCATGTTCATACGGAGGCATTTAAAACACAGCCATGGCAAAGATGTGATGATGTGTGTTGTGGAACAGAACATGGATTGGAAATGATCTGAAATGCAAACAGGACCGCTGGTGACTGTCTACATCCCAAATGGTTCCCTATTCCCCATAGGGCTCGTTAAAGTAGTGCACTATATAGGGAATAGGGTGCCATTTGGGATTCACCCTGTGAGGATTATCTTGAAAGGAGAAAATGTATATTTGTTGAGGCAATGT
>NW_027030200.1:0-1976 GCF_034236695.1 Oncorhynchus nerka
CACACACACACACACACACACACACACACACACACACACACACACACACACTGGACTCACACACACACAAACACACACTGGACTCACACACACACACACACACACACACTGGACATACACACACACTGGACACAAACACACACTGGACTCACACACACACTGGACATACACACACACCTGGACACACACACACTGGACACAAACACACTGGACACAAACACACAGTGGACACAAACACACACTGGACACACACATAGCCAGGGTTTAGGCTTTGGTGGTTTGGCGACTCAGTGTAAATAATAACATAAACACACACTGGACACACACACACTGGACACACACTGGACACACACACACACACACTGGACACACACACACACACACACACACACTGGACACACTGGACACACTGGACACACACTGGACCACACACTGGACACACACACACACACACTGGACACACACTGGACACACACGCTGGACACACACGCTGGACACACACACACACAAACACACACACTGGGCAATTACACACACACACACTGGACCACACACTGGACCACACACTGGACACACACACTGGACACACACCTGGACACACACACTGGACACAAACACACACACACACTGGCTACACACACACTGGACACACACACTGGACACACACTGGACACACACACTGGACACAAACACACACACACACTGGTTACACACACACTGGACACACACACTGGACACAAACACACACACACACACTGGTTACACACACACACTGGACACACACACACTGGACGCACACACTAGATACACACACACACACTGGACACACACACACACAAACTGGACACACACACACACCTGCTGGACACACAGATACACCTGCTGGACACACACACTGGTTACACACACACTGGACACACACACACTGGACACAAACACTAGATACACACTGGACACACACACACACACACCTGCTGGACACACACACCCACACACTGGACGCACACACTACACACACACACTGGACACACACACACACACATGCTGGACACACACACTACACACACACACTGGACACACACACACACACCTGCTGGACACACACACTAGATACACACACACACACTGGACACACACACACACACAGTAGAGATGGAAGGAGAAGTAAACATATGTGGATGTAGAGGGAAGGAAGAAGAAGTAAACATATGTGGATGTAGAGGAAGAGGAAGGAGGAAGGAGAAGGAGAAGTACACATATGTGGATGTAGAGGAAGAGGAGGAAGGAGAATAAACATATGTGGATGTAGAGGAAGAGGAAGAGGAGGAAGGGAGAAAGTAAACATATGTGGATGTAGAGGAAGAGGAGGAAGGAGGTAAACATATGTGTGGATGAAGGAGTAAACATATGTGGATGAAGAAGAGGAAGAGGAGGAAGGAGAAGTAAACATATGTGGATGTAGAGGAGGAGGAAGGAGAAGTAAACATATGTGGATGGGAAGAGTAGGAGAGAAGAGGAAGAGGAGGAAGGAGAAGGGAGAAGTAAACATATGTGGATGTAGAGGGAAGAGGAGGAAGGAGAAGTAAACATATGTGGATGTAGAGGAAGAGGAAGAGGAGGAAGGAGAAGTAAACATATGTGGATGTAGAGGAAAAGGAAGGAGAAGGAGAAGTAAACATATGTGGATGTAGAGGAGGAAGGAGAAGAAAAAGTAAACATATGTGGATGTAGAGGAAAAAGGAAAGAGGAAGAAGAAGTAAACATATGTGGATGTAGAGGAAGAGGAAGAGGAGGAAGGAGAAGGAGAAGTAAACATATGTGGATGTAGAGGAAGAGGAGGAAGGAGAAGAAGAAGTAAACATATGTGGATGTAGAGGAAGAGGAAGAGGAGGAAGGAGAAGTAAACATATGTGGATGTAGAGGAAGAGGAAGAAGGAGAAGAAGAAGTAAACATATGTGGATGTAGAGGAAGAGGA
>NW_027030201.1:0-1977 GCF_034236695.1 Oncorhynchus nerka
GGACAATGGAGCCAACTGAACTATGCTAGGAGAATGGAGCCAACTGGAACTATGCTAGGAGAATGGAGCCAACTGAATTATGCTACTGTAGGAGAATGGAGTCAACTGATCTATGCTACTGTAGGAGAATGGAACCAACTGAATTATGCTACTGTAGGAGAATTGGAGCCAACTGAATTATGCTACTGTAGGAGAATGGAGCTAACTGAACTATGCTACTGTAGGAGAATGGAGCCAACTGAACTATGCTACTGTAGGAGAATGGAGCCAACTGAACTATGCTAGGAGAATGAAGCCAACTGATCTATGCTACTGTAGGAGAATGGAGCCAACTGAACTATGCTACTGTTTGAGAATGGAGCCAACTGATCTATGCTAGGAGAATGGAGCCAACTGAACGATGCTAGGAGAATGGAGCCAACTGAACTATGCTACTGTAGGAGAATGAAGCCAACTGAACTATGCTACTGTAGGAGAATGGAGCCAACTGATCTATGCTAGGAGAATGGAGCCAACAGAGCTATGCTAGGAGAATGGAGCCAACAGAGCTATGCTACTGTAGGAGAATGGAGCCAACTGAACTATGCTACTGTAGGAGAATGGAGCCAACTGAACTATGCTACTGTGGAGAATGGAGCCAACTGAACTATGCTACTGTAGGAGAATGGAGCCAACTGAACTATGCTACTGTAGGAGAATGGAGCCAACTGAATTATGCTACTGTAGGAGAATGGAACCAACTGAACTATGCTACTGTAGGAGAATGGAGCCAACTGAACTATGCTAGGAGAATGGAGCCAACTGAACTATGCTAGGAGAATGGAGCCAACAGAGCTATGCTAGGAGAATGGAGCCAACAGAGCTATGCTACTGTAGGAGAATGGAGCCAACTGAACTATGCTACTGTAGGAGAATGGAGCCAACTGAACTATGCTACTGTAGGAGAATGGAGCCAACTGAACTATGCTACTGTAGGAGAATGGAGCCAACTGAATTATGCTACTGTAGGAGAATGGAACCAACTGAACTATGCTACTGTAGGAGAATGGAGCCAACTGAACTATGCTACTGTAGGAGAATGGAGCCAACTGAACTATGCTACTGTAGGAGAATGGAGCCAACTGAACTATGCTACTGTAGGAGAATGGAGCCAACTGAACTATGCTACTGTAGGAGAATGGAGCCAACTGAATTATGCTACTGTAGGAGAATGGAGCCAACTGAACTATGCTACTGTAGGAGAATGGAGCCAACTGAACTATGCTAGGAGAATGGAGCCAACTGAGCTATGCTAGGGAGAATGGAGCCAACTGAACTATGCTACTGTAGGAGAATGGAGCCAACTGAACTATGCTACTGTAGGAGAATGGAGCCAACTGAACTATGCTACTGTAGGAGAATGGAGCCAACTGAACTATGCTACTGTAGGAGAATGGAGCCAACTGAATTATGCTACTGTAGGAGAATGGAAGCCAACTGAACTATGCTACTGTAGGAGAATGGAACCAACTGAACTATGCTACTGTAGGAGAATGGAGCCAACTGAACTATGCTACTGTAGGAGAATGGAGCCAACTGAACTATGTTACTGTAGGAGAATGGAGCCAACTGAACTATGCTACTGTAGGAGAATGGAGCCAACTGAACTATGCTACTGTAGGAGAATGGAGCCAACTGAACTATGCTAGGGAGAATGGAGCCAACTGAACTATGCTACTGTATGAGAATGGAGCCAACTGAACTATGCTACTGTAGGAGAATGGAGCCAACTGAATTATGCTACTGTAGGAGAATGGAGCCAACTGAACTATGACTGTAGGAGAATGGAGCCAACTGAACTATGCTACTGTGGAGAATGGAGCCAACTGAACTATACTATGCTAGGAGAATGGAGCCAACTGAACTATGCTACTGTAGGAGAATGGAGCCAACTGAACTATGCTACTGTAGGAGAATGGAGCCAACTGAACTATGCTA
>NW_027030202.1:0-1977 GCF_034236695.1 Oncorhynchus nerka
GGCTGGTTGATGGTAGTAGGGCTGGTTGATGGAAGTAGGAGCTGGTTGATGGTAGTAGGGCTGGTTGATGGTAGTAGGGCTGGTTGATGGAAGTAGGGCTGGTTGATGGTAGTAGGGCTGGTTGATGGTAGTAGGGCTGGTTGATGGTAGTAGGAGCTGGTTGATGGTAGTAGGGGCTGGTTGGTGGTAGTAGGGCTGGTTGATGGTAGTTGGGCTGGTTGATGGTAGTAGGGCTGGTTGATGGTAGTAGGGCTGGTTGATGGTAGTAGGGCTGGTTGATGCTAGTAGAGGCTGGTTGATGGTAGTAGGGCTGGTTGGTGGTAGTAGGGCTGGTTTAGTGGTAGTAGAGCTGGTTGATGGTAGTAGGGCTGGTTGGTGGTAGTAGGGCTGGTTGCTGGTAGTAGGCTGGTTTGTGTAGGGCTGGTTGAGCTGGTTGATGGTAGTAGGGCTGGTTGATGGAAGTAGGGCTGGTTGATGGTAGTAGGGCTGGTTGATGGTAGTAGGGCTGGTTGATGGTAGTAGGGCTGGTTGGTGGTAGTAGGGCTGGTTGATGGTAGTAGGGCTGGTTGGTGGTAGTAGGGCTGGTTGATGGTAGTAGGGCTGGTTGGTGGTAGTAGGGCTGGTTGGGCTGGTTGATGGTAGTAGGGCTGGTAGTAGGGCTGGTTGATGGTAGTAGGGCTGGTTGATGGTAGTAGGGCTGGTTGGGCTGGTTGATGGTAGTAGGGCTGGTTGATGGTAGTATGGGCTGGTTGATGGTAGTAGGGCTGGTTGGTGGTAGTAGGGCTGGTTGATGGTAGTAGGGCTGGTTGATGGTAGTAGGGCTAGTAGGGCTGGTTGATGGTAGTAGGGCTGGTTGATGGTAGTAGGGGCTGGCTGAGGCTGGTTGATGGTAGTAGGGCTGGTTGAGGTGGTAGTAGGAGCTGGTTGGGCTGGTTGATGGTAGCAGGGCTGGTTGGTGGTAGTAGGGCTGGTTGATGGTAGTAGGGCTGGTTGATGGTAGTAGGGCTGGTTGATGGTAGTAGGGCTGGTTGATGGTAGTAGGGCTGGTTGATGGTAGTAGGGCTGGTTGATGGTAGTAGGGCTGGTTGATGGTAGTAGGGCTGGTTGGTGGTAATGGGGCTGGTTGGTGGTAGTAGGGCTGGTTGATGGTAGTAGGGCTGGTTGATGGTAGTAGGGCTGGTTGATGATAGTAGGGCTGGTTGATGGTAGTAGGGCTGGTTGATGGTAGTAGGGCTGGTTGATGGTAGTAGGGCTGGTTGGGCTGGTTGATGGTAGTAGGGCTGGTTGATGGTAGTAGGGCTGGTTGATGGTAGTAGGGCTGGTTGATGGTAGTAGGGCTGGTTGGTGGTTGAGCTAGTGGGCTGGTTGATGGTAGATGATGGGCTGGTTGATGGTAACAGGGCTGGTTGATAGTTTCAGGGCTCCCTAGACACGGCTGGCTGAGGACACAGGGAACCTTGGACAGGAAGTCCCAAGGTTCACTGTGGGAGACGGAGACACATAGCTGTGTGTGTGTGTGTGTGTGTGTGTGTGTGTGTGTGTGTGTGTGTGTGTGTGTGTGTGTGTGTGTGTGTGTGTGTGTGTGTGTGGGGAACCAGTGGTACTGAGCAGGTTTGGGTTGGATGTCTCTCTCACTCGTCACTACCAAATTTGACTCTATTAGGATGTATCACACACACACACACACACACACACGCCACGCCTGCCTGCGCGCACGCACGCAGCACACACACACACACATGCACACATTGTAGCCACACCGCACTTTATCCACACCACACTGTATCAACAGCCTACTGTATCCACATTCACTGTATCCACATTCACTGTATCCACACCACACTGTATCCACACCACAGTGAATCCACACCACACTGTATCCACACCACACTGTATCCACACCACACCACACTGTATCCACACCAAACTGCATCCACACCACACTGTATCCACACCACAGTGAATCCACAACACACT
>NW_027030203.1:0-1977 GCF_034236695.1 Oncorhynchus nerka
GCACTGGCCTCAAGGCCTTCTTCAGAGCTCTGGAGACTATAAATCTTAACAAAGAACAGTGTGAGGAGTTTCTTCTTGTTTGTCATCTTATTCAAATAAGTTACCAAGCACCTGCAACAAAGATCCAGCTCAGACGTGCGTAGTGCCTTTTGAATTTTCAAATAAAAACATCTGTCAAATACACACACAGACTTTTTCCTGTTGCTCAGCTGGAGGCGTATACGGCCTTGGACGTATTACGTCAGCTGAGATTCAACTGGCACAAGCACATTCACACTGAGTGTCACAGGCTGCCACCTGCAGCAGCATCAGTTAAGTCATCTGGTTTCTACACTCTGCTATTGGACCACAGACGTTGCTGCGCATCACAGGCTGCCATCTCGATCTCCAGTACTATTCCTGTTGGAAGATACTGGACATCTGGACTGATAGACAAACACCTGCAACAAACAGACAGAAAGGGTAATATTGCTGGAAATCGATTGGCAGCTATTGTGTTAGGTTTGGCTTTTCAAGCCAATAGTGTCTAACCAGCGGAGGAATAGTGTCTAACCAGCGGAGGAAGTGTCAATGTTGATTTAAATGGATCGTAGTCTGGAGCTTTATGACAGTTTGCGAAGGAAAACATGAAAAAAATAAATTTACTGTCAGAATAGATTGGAGACCTACTCATAGAGTGGGCTATAATATTTTTCATACTGTAGGTGGGCTGAGATCTACTCATAGGTGGGCTGAGAGATGCTAATACGTGGGCTGAGACATACTCATAATGTAGATGGGCTGAGATCTACTCATAGGTGGGCTGAGAGATGCTAATACGTGGGCTGAGACATACTCATAATGTAGATGGGCTGAGATCTACTCATAGGTGGGCTGAGAGATACTCATAGGTGGGCTGAGATTAACTCATACTGTACGTGGGCTGAGAGATTTCCATAGGTGGGCTGGAGATCAACTCATACTGCAGGAGGAGACTCTAGTGTTCCACAGTCTGTTACTGCTAGTGTTCCACAGTCTGTTACTGTAGTGTGATGTATGTTAGAGACTCTATTGTTCAACAGTCTGTTAGTGTCCCAAGTCTGTTAATGTATGTTGTTAGGAGGAGACTCTAGTGTTCAACAGTCTTTACTGTAGTGTGATGTTTGTTAGGAGACTAGTGTTCAAAGTCTGTTACTGTAGTGTGATGTATGTTAGGAGGAGACTCTAGTGTTAACAGTCTGTTACTGTAGTGTGATGTATGTTAGAGGAGATTCTAGTGTTCCACAGTCTGTTACTGTAGTGTGATGTATGTTAGGAGGAGACTCTAGTGTTCAACAGTCTGTTACTGATGTGTGATGTATGTTAGAGTGAGACTTTAGTGTTCAACAGTCTGTTACTGTAGTGATGTATGTTAGAGGAGACTCTAGTGTTCAACTGTTACTGTCTGTTACTTTTAGAGGAGTGAGTGTCTCCACAGACTGTATGATGTATGGAGGAGACTCTAGTGTTCAACAGTCTGTTACTGTAGTGTGATGTATGTTAGAGAGAGACTCTAGTGTTCAACAGTCTGTTACTGTAGTGTGATGTATGTTAGGAGACTCTAGTGTTCAACAGTCTGTTACTGTAGTGTGATGTATGTTAGGAGACTCTAGTGTTCAACAGTCTGTTACTGTAGTGTGATGTATGTTAGAGGAGACTCTAGTGTTCCACAGTCTGTTACTGTAGTGTGATGTATGTTAGAGACTTCTAGTGTTCAACAGTCTGTTACTGTAGTGTGATGTATGTTGTTAGTGTTCAACAGTCCTGATCTGTTACTGTAGTGTGATGTATGTTAGGAGGAGACTCTAGTGTTCAACAGTCTGTTACTGTAGTGTGATGTATGTTAGAGAGACTCTGAGTGTTCAACAGTCTGTTACTGTAGTGTGATGTATTGTTAGGAGACTAGTGTTCCAGTCTGTTACTGTAGTGTGATGTATGTTAGGAGGAGACTCTAGTGTT
>NW_027030204.1:0-1978 GCF_034236695.1 Oncorhynchus nerka
AGTTTCATAGAGGCTTTACCTCTCTGCATTTATCAAGTTTCAAGTTTCATAGAGGCTTTACCTCTCTGCATTTATCAAGTTTCATAGAGGCTTTACCTCTCTGCATTTATCAAGTTTTATAGAGGCTTTACCTCTCTGCATTTATCAAGTTTCATAGAGGCTTTACCTCTCTGCATTTATCAAGTTTCATAGAGGCTTTACCTCTCTGCATTTATCAAGTTTCTATAGAGGCTTTACCTCTCTGCATTTAGCAAGCTTCATAGAGGCTTTACCTCTCTGCATTTATCAAGTTTCCTATAGAGAAGCCTTACTCCTCTGCATTTACTGTTTCAAGCTCTCATAGAGGCTTTTACCTCTCGCATTTATCAAGTTTCATAGAGGCTTTACCTCTCTGCATTTATCAAGTTTCAAGTTTTATAGAGGCTTTACCTCTCTGCATTTATCAAGTTTCATTAGAGGCTTTACCTCTCTGCATTTATGTTTCAAGTTTTATAGAGGCTTTACCTCTCTGCATTTATCAAGTTTCAGCTTCAAGAGGCTTTACTCTCTGCATTTATCAAGTTTCATAGAGGCTTTACCTCTCTGCTCTGCATTTATCAAGTTTCAAGTTTATAGAGGCTTTACCTCTCTGCATTTATCAAGTTTCATAGAGGCTTTACCTCTCTGCATTTATCAAGTTTTATAGAGGCTTTACCTCTCTGCATTTATCAAGTTTCATAGAGGCTTTACCTCTCTGCATTTATCAAGTTTCATATGAGGCTTTACCTCTCTCTGCATTTATCAAGTTTTATAGAGGCTTTACCTCTCTGCATTTATCAAGTTTCATAGAGGCTTTACCTCTCTGCATTTATCAAGTTTCATAGAGGCTTTACCTCTCTGCATTTATCAAGTTTCATAGAGGCTTTACCTCTCTGCATTTATCAAGTTTCATAGAGGCTTTACCTCTATGCATTTATCAAGTTTCAAGTTTTATAGAGGCTTTACCTCTGCATTTATCAAGTTTATGAGCACCTCTCTGCATTTATCAAGTTTCATAGAGGCTTTACCTCTCTGCATTTATCCAAGTTTTATAGAGGCTTTACCTCTCTGCATTTATCAAGTTTCATAGAGGCTTTACCTCTCTGCATTTATCAAGTTTCATAGAGGCTTTACCTCTCTGCATTTATCAAGTTTCAAGTTTTATAGAGGCTTTACCTCTCTGCATTTATCAAGTTTCATAGAGGCTTTACCTCTGCATTTATCAAGTTTCAAGTTTCATAGAGGCTTTACCTCTCTGCATTTATCAAGTTTTATAGAGGCTTTACCTCTCTGCATTTATCAAGTTTCAAGTTTCATAGAGGCTTTACCTCTGCATTTATCAAGTTTCAAGTTTTATAGAGGCTTTACCTCTCTGCATTTATCAAGTTTCAAGTTTTATAGAGGCTTTACCTCTCTGCATTTATCAAGTTTCAAGTTTTATAGAGGCTTTACCTCTCTGCATTTATCAAGTTTCAAGTTTCATAGAGGCTTTACCTCTCTGCATTTATCAAGTTTCAAGTTTTATAGAGGCTTTACCTCTCTGCATTTATCAAGTTTCAAGTTTCATAGAGGCTTTACCTCTCTGCATTTATCAAGTTTCAAGTTTCATAGAGGCTTTACCTCTCTGCATTTATCAAGTTTTATAGAGGCTTTACCTCTGCATTTATCAAGTTTCATAGAGGCTTTACCTCTGTATTTATCAAGTTTCATAGAGGCTTTACCTCTCTGCATTTATCAAGTTTCATAGAGGCTTTACCTCTCTGCATTTATCAAGTTTCATAGAGGCTTTACCTCTCTGCATTTATCAAGTTTCATAGAGGCTTTACCTCTCTGCATTTATCAAGTTTCATAGAGGCTTTACCTCTCTGCATTTATCAAGTTTCATAGAGGCTTTACCTCTATGCATTTATCAAGTTTCAAGTTTTATAGAGGCTTTACCTCTCTGCATTTATCAAGTTTT
>NW_027030205.1:0-1980 GCF_034236695.1 Oncorhynchus nerka
TTTTGCTATTCGTTCCAATCATTGGCAGCAGAGAACTGGAAGGAAAGGCGGCCAAAGGAGGTGTTGGCTTTGGGGATGACCAGTGAGATATACTTCCTGTAGCACGTGCTATGGGTGGGTGTTGCTATGGTGACCAGTGAGCTGAGTTAAGGCGACCTAGCAAAGACTTATAGATGACCTAGCAGTGGTTAACAATGACTAAATAGCTAGTAGCTAATTAGCTGGTTAGTTGCTAATGGAGGTTCTAGCTATAAGGTCTAAAAAAATAGCAGATCCGTATCACATTGGTGAGACGGGTTGCCGGAAGGTTTATTTAATTTCAACATGGAAAAAGAGATTGAAATATATTGGAATACATACAAAAAATACAAAAAATATATAACATTTACAACAACAAACACGTCTTACTAGTTTTGGAATAGTTTTCATTTTTCAAACCGGTTTGTTATTTTATTTCAGGTTTCTAAATAGTTTCCCCCTAATTACTTTTTCTATAACAACCAGGCATAGTTACAAATCTAATTCCCAGGAATGGGGTTCATATGAACCACAGAGACTGTGTGTGGATAATGACATGGCCGTGTCCAACCCTGCTTGTTCCCTCGACTCCGCTACCAACCACCAATCTCCAACAGGGCCCTTAACCTGTATCACTAGACGCCTCATAGTGAGCTACAGGTAGGAAATGAATAACAATAATTGGTCAGCAATGAATACCAATAATTGATTACAAGATGACACTCAGTTAAAAACCATTGGATTTAGCAAACTCAGAAATTATTTAGTATTTCTGTTCCCACGAAAACTACTGTTTTTTTCAAGCTTAACATAAGGAGCCACTGAATGATACATAGTTCGAGTGCATTTCAGAATACAAAAAAACAAAACCTTCTACAGGTGATGAGTGTGAGGCTCGGATTTATTCCTTAAGTTTAATACCGCTCTTCACCGACCCAGGAAGGGGTAGGGACAAACAGGCGTTGTACCTCGTTTCCCTACTTCAGTGAACACTAATTATAGTGTTAGGTTCACAATTTTTCAGAGTGAATAACTCACGGACACCAGAGAAGCTTAACCATGTTTAAATATTCCCAAAGGGTCTTTACAGCTGTAATTCAGACAAAAATGTGTTCTCACCATCACAATATATATACCCCACTTTGGACAATCCTCCTCTCCAATGCTTACATCTTCTGGTTTGACAGGAAGAGGGTAACAGGATACTAAACCCTTAGGTTGCAAGATCGGTTCCCCGAGCTGACAAGGTACAAATCGTTCGTTCTGCCCCTGAACAAGGCAGTTAACCCACTGTTCCTAAGCCATCATTGAAAATAAGAATGTGTTCTTAACTGACTTGCCGAGTAAAATTAAAATAAATAAAGAAAATTGTGTTGACGACCGGCTCCCTCCTAGTCAGGTTGTGTCGACGACCGGCTCCCTCCTAGTCAGGTTGTGTTGACGACCGGCTCCCTCCTAGTCAGGTTGTGTTGATGACCGGCTCCCTCCTAGACAGGTTGTGTTGTCGACGGCTTCCTCTAGTCAGGTTGTATTGACGACTGCCTCTCCCCTAGTCAGGTCCTGTCAGGTTGTGTTGATGATTTCATCAAACAGTGACCCAGGCTCTCTAGTCAGATTATATTGAAGCATCTAGTCACTAGTTCAGTACATATAGATTTTATAAAAACAAGGATTGTAGAAATTACAGATGACTCTTGGTTGACCGTGGATCAAATCCAGGCTATCATAACCAGATTGGGAGTATACTGGCACAATTGGCCCAGCGTCGTCCAGGGTACGCAGTCATTGTAAATAAGATTTTGTTCTTAACTGATTTGCCTAGTTAAATAAAGGTTACATTTAAATAATAAAAAAAAAAATAGTGATTCATGACAAACCATATTTACAACCAAGGCACCAAAACAAAGGTTTCAAACCAATTCATGAATGTAATTGAATCTAGGTATGTCTTGCCTTTAATGT
>NW_027030206.1:0-1980 GCF_034236695.1 Oncorhynchus nerka
ATCCACATATGTTTACTTCTTCTCCTTCCTCCTCTTCCTCTACATCCACATGTGTTTACTCCTTCTCCTTCCTCCTCTTCCTCTACATCCACATATGTTTACTTCTCCTTCTCCTTCCTCCTCTTCCTCTACATCCACATATGTTTACTTCTCCTTCCTCCTCTTCCTCTACATCCACATGTGTTTAATTCTTCTTCTACTTCCTCCTCTTCCTCTACATCCACATGTGTTTACTTCTTCTTCTCCTTCCTCCTCTTCCTCTACATCCACATATGTTTACTTCTTCCTCTTCCTCTACATCCACATGTGTTTACTTCTTCTTCTCCTTCCTCCTCTTCCTCTACATCCACATATGTTTACTTCTTCTTCTACTTCCTCCTCTTCCTCTACATCCACATGTGTTTACTTCTTCTTCTCCTTCCTCCTCTTCCTCTACATCCACACATGTTTACTTCTCCTTCCTCCTCTTCCTCTACATCCACATATGTTTACTTCTTCTTACTCCTCTTCCTCTTCCTCTACATCCACATATGTTTACTTCTCCTTCCTCCTCTTCCTCTACATCCACATATGTTTACTTCTTCTTCCTCCTCTTCTTCTTCCTCTACATCCACATATGTTTACTTCTTCTTCTCCTTCCTCCTCTTCCTCTACATCCACACATGTTTACTTCTCCTTCCTCCTCTTCCTCTACATCCACATATGTTTACTTCTTCTTCTCCTTCCTCCTCTTCCTCTACATCCACATGTGTTTACTCCTTCTCCTTCCTCCTCTTCCTCTACATCCACATATGTTTACTTCTCCTTCTCCTTCCTCCTCTTCCTCTACATCCACATATGTTTACTTCTCCTTCTCCTTCCTCCTCTTCCTCTACATCCACATATGTTTACTTATCCTTCTCCTTCCTCCTCTTCCTCTACATCCACATATGTTTACTTCTCCTTCTCCTTCTTCCTCTTCCTCTACATCCACATATGTTTAATTCTCCTGCTCCTTCCTCCTCTTCCTCTACATCCACATATGTTTACTTCTCCTTCCCTCCCTCTTCCTCTACATCCACATATGTTTACTTCTCCTTCCTCCTCTTCCTCTACATCCACATATGTTTACTTCTCCTTCTTCCTCCTCTTCCTCTACATCCACATATGTTTACTTCTCCTTCCTCCTCTTCCTCTACATCACATATGTTTACTTCTTCTCTCCTTCCTCCTCTTCCTCTACATCCACATATGTTTACTTCTCGCTCTCCTTCCTCCTCTTCCTCTACATCCACATATGTTTACTTCTCCTTCTCCTTCTTCCTCTTCCTCTACATCCACATATGTTTACTTCTTTCTTCTCCTTCCTCCTTCTTCCTCACATCCACATATGTTTACTTCTTCTTCTCCTTCCTCCTTCTTCCTCTACATCCACATATGTTTACTTCTCCTTCCTCCCTCTTCCTCTACATCCACATATGTTTTACTTCTTCTTCCTCCTCTTCCTCTACATCCACATATGTTTACTTCTTCTTCCTCCTCTTCCTCTACATCCACATATGTTTACTTCCTTCTCCTTCCTCCTTCATCCTCTTCCTCTACATCCACATATGTTTACTTCTCCTTCCTCCTCTTCTCTTCCTCTACATCCACATATATTTTACTTCTTCTCCTTCCTCCTCCTTCCTCTACATCCACATATGTTTACTTCTCCTTCTCCCCTCTTCCTCTTCCTCTACATCCACATATATGTTTACTTCTTCTTCCTCCTCTTCCTCTACATCCACATATGTTTACTTCTCCTTCCTCCTCTTCCTCTTCCTCTACATCCACATATGTTTACTTCTCCTTCCTCCTCTTCCTCTTCCTCTACATCCACATATGTTTACTTCTTCTTCTCCTTCCTCCTCTTCCTCTACATCCACATATGTTTACTTCTCCTTCTCCTTCCTCCTCTTCCTCTACATCCACATATGTTTACTTCTCCTTCCTCCTCTTCCT
>NW_027030208.1:0-1981 GCF_034236695.1 Oncorhynchus nerka
CTGTCACTGTATTAGATAGAGACAGGACCTCCTCTCATACTGTCACTGTATTAGATAGAGACAGGACCTCCTCTCATACTGTCACTGTATTAGATAGAGACAGGACCTCCTCTCATACTGTCACTGTATTAGATAGAGACAGGCCCTCCTCTCATACTGTCACTGTATTAGATAGAGACAGGCCTCCTCTCATACTGTCACTGTATTAGATAGAGACAGGCCCTCCTCTCATACTGTCACTGTATTAGATAGAGACAGGCCTCCTCTCATACTGTCACTGTATTAGATAGAGACAGGCCCTCCTCTCATACTGTCACTGTATTAGATAGAGACAGGCCCTCCTCTCATACTGTCACTGTATTAGATAGAGACAGGCCTCCTCTCATACTGTCACTGTATTAGATAGAGACAGGCCCTCCTCTCATACTGTCACTGTATTAGATAGAGACAGGCCTCTCTCATACTGTCACTGTATTAGATAGAGACAGGACCTCCCTCATACTGTCACTGTATTAGATAGAGACAGGACCTCCTCTCATACTGTCACTGTATTAGATAGAGACAGGACCTCCCTCATACTGTCACTGTATTAGATAGAGACAGGCCCTCCTCTCATACTGTCACTGTATTAGATAGAGACAGGACCTCCCTCATACTGTCACTGTATTAGATAGAGACAGGCCCTCCTCTCATACTGTCACTGTATTAGATAGAGACAGGCCCTCCTCTCATACTGTCACTGTATTAGATAGAGACAGGCCCTCCTCTCATACTGTCACTGTATTAGATAGAGACAGGCCCTCCTCTCATACTGTCACTGTATTAGATAGAGACAGGACCTCCCTCATACTGTCACTGTATTAGATAGAGACAGGCCCTCCTCTCATACTGTCACTGTATTAGATAGAGACAGGACCTCCTCTCATACTGTCACTGTATTAGATAGAGACAGGACCTCCCTCATACTGTCACTGTATTAGATAGAGACAGGCCCTCCTCTCATACTGTCACTGTATTAGATAGAGACAGGACCTACCTCGTACTGTCACTGTATTAGATAGAGACAGGTCCTCCTCTCATACTGTCACTGTATTAGATAGAGACAGGCCTCCGCTCATACTGTCACTGTATTAGATAGAGACAGGCCCTCCTCTCATACTGTCACTATGTATTAGATAGAGACAGGACCTCCTCTCATACTGTCACTGTATTAGATAGAGACAGGCCCTCCTCTCATACTGTCACTGTATTAGATAGAGACAGGTCCTCCTCTCATACTGTCACTGTATTAGATAGAGACAGGACCTCCTCTCATACTGTCACTGTATTAGATAGAGACAGGCCTCCTCTCATACTGTCACTGTATTAGATAGAGACAGGCCTCCTCTCATACTGTCACTGTATTAGATAGAGACAGGCCCTCCTCTCATACTGTCACTGTATTAGATAGAGACAGGACCTCCCTCATACTGTCACTGTATTAGATAGAGACAGGCCCTCCTCTCATACTGTCACTGTATTAGATAGAGACAGGACCTCCTCTCATACTGTCACTGTATTAGATAGAGACAGGCCTCCTCTCATACTGTCACTGTATTAGATAGAGACAGGCCTCCCTCATACTGTCACTGTATTAGATAGAGACAGGCCCTCCTCTCATACTGTCACTGTATTAGATAGAGACAGGACCTACCTCGTACTGTCACTGTATTAGATAGAGACAGGCCCTCCTCTCATACTGTCACTGTATTAGATAGAGACAGGCCCTCCTCTCATACTGTCACTGTATTAGATAGAGACAGGACCTCCCTCATACTGTCACTGTATTAGATAGAGACAGGACCTCCTCTCATACTGTCACTGTATTAGATAGAGACAGGCCCTCCTCTCATACTGTCACTGTATTAGATAGAGACAGGCCTCTCCTCTCATACTGTCACTGTATTAGATAGAGACAGGACCTCTCATACTGTCACTGTAT
>NW_027030209.1:0-1981 GCF_034236695.1 Oncorhynchus nerka
GCTCTCTCTATTCTATCAGCCTGCTAGTTGTCTCCAATGATGTCAGTCAGTCTGATAGTCTAGGTCTCTATCGCTCTCTCTGTTCTATCAGCCTGCTATGTTGTCTCCAATGATGATCATCATGTCAAGTAGTCTGATAGTCTCGTCTCTATCGCTCTCTCTATTCTATCAGCCTGCTAGTTGTCTCAATGTTGCTCATCGTCTGATAGTCTCGGTCTCTATCGCTCTCTCTGTTCTATCAGCCTGCTAGTTGTCTCATATGTATTGTTCATAGTCTGATAGTCTCGGTCTCTATCGCTCTCTCTATTCTATCAGCCTGCTAGTTGTCTCAATGTGATCATCGTCTCATGGTCTGATAGTCTCGTCTCTATCGCTCTCTCTATTCTATCAGCCTGCTAGTTGTCTCAATGTGTATCGTCTCATCGTCTGATAGTCTCGTCTCTATCGCTCTCTCTATTCTATCAGCCTGCTAGTTGTCTCAATGTGTCATCGTCTCATCGTCTGATAGTCTCGTCTCTATCGCTCTCTCTGTTCTATCAGCCTGCTAGTTGTCTCAATGTGTCATCGCTCATCGTCTGATAGTCTCGTCTCTATCGCTCTCTCTATTCTATCAGCCTGCTAGTTGTCTCAATGTGTCATGCGTCTGATAGTCTCGTCTCTATCGCTCTCTCTATTCTATCAGCCTGCTAGTTGTCTCAATGTGTCATGCAGTCTGATAGTCTCGTCTCTATCGCTCTCTCTATTCTATCAGCCTGCTAGTTGTCTCAATGTGTCATCGTCTGATAGTCTCGTCTCTATCGCTCTCTCTATTCTATCAGCCTGCTAGTTGTCTCAATGTGTCATCGTCTGATAGTCTCGTCTCTATCGCTCTCTCTATTCTATCAGCCTGCTAGTTGTCTCAATGTGTCATCGTCTGATAGTCTCGTCTCCATCGCTCTCTCTATTCTATCAGCCTGCTAGTTGTCTCAATGTGTCATCGTCTCATCGTCTGATAGTCTCGTCTCTATCGCTCTCTCTATTCTATCAGCCTGCTAGTTGTCTCAATGTGTCATCGTCTCATCGTCTGATAGTCTCGTCTCTATCGCTCTCTCTATTCTATCAGCCTGCTAGTTGTCTCAATGTGTCATTCATCGTCTGATAGTCTCGTCTCTATCGCTCTCTCTATTCTATCAGCCTGCTAGTTGTCTCAATGTGTCATGCTCATCGTCTGATAGTCTCGTCTCTATCGCTCTCTCTATTCTATCAGCCTGCTAGTTGTCTCAATGTGTCATTCATCGTCTGATAGTCTCGTCTCTATCGCTCTCTCTATTCTATCAGCCTGCTAGTTGTCTCAATGTGTCATCGTCTCATCGTCTGATAGTCTCGTCTCTATCGCTCTCTCTATTCTATCAGCCTGCTAGTTGTCTCAATGTGTCATCGTCTGATAGTCTCGTCTCTATCGCTCTCTCTATTCTATCAGCCTGCTAGTTGTCTCAATGTGTCATCGTCTCATCGTCTGATAGTCTCGTCTCTATCGCTCTCTCTATTCTATCAGCCTGCTAGTTGTCTCAATGTGTCATCGTCTCATCGTCTGATAGTCTCGTCTCTATCGCTCTCTCTATTCTATCAGCCTGCTAGTTGTCTCAATGTGTCATCGTCTGATAGTCTCGTCTCTATCGCTCTCTCTATTCTATCAGCCTGCTAGTTGTCTCAATGTGTCATCGTCTCATCGTCTGATAGTCTCGTCTCTATCGCTCTCTCTATTCTATCAGCCTGCTAGTTGTCTCAATGTGTCATCGTCTCATCGTCTGATAGTCTCGTCTCTATCGCTCTCTCTGTTCTATCAGCCTGCTAGTTGTCTCAATGTCATCGTCTCATCGCTCTGATAGTCTCTGTCTCTATCGCTCTCTCTATTCTATCAGCCTGCTAGTTGTCTCCAATGTGTCATCGTCTCATCGTCTGATAGTCTCAGTCTCTCATCGCTCTCTCTATTCTATCAGCC
>NW_027030210.1:0-1985 GCF_034236695.1 Oncorhynchus nerka
GGGTGGGGAACTGAGGTGGTTGAGAGGGAGTGACTGAGGGTGGGTGTGAACTGAGGAGGTTGTTGGAGATAGAGAGGACCGAGGGTGGGGAACTGTGAGAGGTAGTGGGAAGAGAGAGGACTGAGGGTGGGTGGAACTGAGGAGGTCGTTGGAGAGAGGGAGGACTGAGGGGTGGGGGAACTGAGGAGGTCGTGAGGCCAGGAGAGGAGGACTGAGGGTGGGGGAACTGAGGGCAGGCAGTTGGAGAGAGAGAGGACTGCAGGGTGCGGGGAACTGAGAGAGGTCGTTAGAGAGAGAGAGGGCCTGAGGGCGGGGGGAACTGAGGAGGTCGTTGGAGAGAGAGAAGAGGACTGAGGGTGGGGAACTGAGGGGAGGTCGTTAGAGAGAGAGAGAGTACTGAGGTGGGGGGGGAACTGGGAGAGGTCGTTGGAGAGAGAGAACTGAGGAGGTCGTTGGAGAGAGGACTGAGGGTGGGGGAACTGAGGAGGTAGGTCGGAGAGAGAGGACTGAGGGTGGGGGAACTGAGGAGGTAGTTGAGAGAGAGGACTGAGGGTGTGGGGAACTGAGGAGGTCAGTTGGAGAGAGAGAGGACTGAGGGTGGGGGGAACTGAGGAGGTCGTTGGGAGAGAGAGAGGACTGAGGGTGGGGAACTGAGGGAGGTAGTTGAGAGAGAGAGGACTGAGGGTGGGGGAACTGAGGAGGTCGTTGGAGAGAGAGAGGACTGAGGGTGGGGGAACTGAGGAGGTCGTTGAGAGAGAGATGACTGAGGGTGAAGAACTGAGGAGGCAGTTGGAGAGAGAGACTGAGGGTGGGGAACTGAGGAGGTCAGTTGGAGAGAGAGAGGACTGAGGGTGGGGGAACTGAGGAGGTCGTTAGAGAGAGAGGACTGAGGGTGGGGGAACTGAGGAGGTAGCTAGAGAGAGAGGACTGAGGGTAGGGAACTGAGGAGGTGTTGGGAGACTGAGGGTGGGGAACTGAGGTGGTCAGTTGGAGAAGGAGGTGGGGGAACTGAGGAGGTCGTTGGAGAGAGAGGACTGAGGGTGGGGAACTGGGGAGGTAGTTGGAGAGAGAGGACTGAGGGTGGGGGAACTGAGGAGGTCGTTGGAGAGAGAGAGGACTGAGGGTGGGGGAACTGAGGAGGTTGTTGGAGAGAGAGAGGACTGAGGGTGGGGGAACTGAGGAGGTAGTTGAGAGAGAGAGGACTGAGGGTGGGGGAACTGAGGAGTCGTTGAGAGAGAGGACTGAGGGTGGGGAACTGAGGAGGTCGTTGGAGAGAGGACTGAGGGTGGGGGAACTGAGGAGGTAGTTGGAGAGAGAGAGGACTGAGGGTGGGGTAACTGAGGAGGTAGTTGGAGAGAGAGAGGACTGAGGGTGGGGGAACTGAGGAGGTAGTTGGAGAGAGAGAGGACTGAGGGTGGGGAACTGAGGAGGTAGTTGGAGAGAGAGAGGACTGAGGGTGGGGGAACTGAGGAGGTCGTTGGAAAGAGAGGACTGAGGGTGGGGGGAACTGAGGAGGTCAGTTGGAGAGAGAGAGGACTGAGGGTGGGGGAACTGAGGAGGTAGTTAGAGAGAGAGAGGACTGAGGGTGGGGGAACTGAGGAGGTAGCTAGAGAGAGAGAGGACTGAGGGTGGGGGAACTGAGGAGGTCAGTTGGGAGAGAGAGAGGACTGAGGGTGGGGGAACTGAGGAGGTAGTTGGAGAGAGAGAGGACTGAGGGTGGGGGAACTGAGGAGGCAGCTAGGAGAAGAGGACTGAGGGTGGGGGAACTGAGGAGGTCGTTGGAGAGAGAGAGACTGAGGGTGGGGGAACTGAGGAGGTCGTTGGAGAGAGAGAGTACTGAGGGGGGGAACTGGGGAGGTCAGTTGGAGAGAGAGAGGACTGAGGGTGGGGGAACTGAGGAGGTAGTTGAGAAGAGAGGACTGAGGGTGGGGGAACTGAGGCAGGCTCGCTGGAGAGAGAGGACTGAGGGTGGGAAACTGAGGAGG
>NW_027030211.1:0-1985 GCF_034236695.1 Oncorhynchus nerka
ACAGTGAACTCTATAAGACCACATACGGCTCTACAGTGAACCTCTAAAGACCACTCATACGCTCTGACAGTGAACTCTATAAGACCACACATACGCTCTACAGTGAATCCCCTAAAAGTAATCCAGACACGCGCTCTACGGTGAATCCCACAAAGACCAAGACACATACCGCTCTACAGTGAACTCTAAAAGACCACACATACGCTCTACAGTGAACTCTATAAGACCACACATACGCTCTACAGTGACCTCTAAAAGACCACACATACGCCTACAGTGAACTCTATAAAACACACATACGCTCTACAGGTGAACCACACAGCCCGCTCTACGGTGAACTCTAAAAGACCACACATACGCTCTACAGTGAACTCTAAAGACCAGACATACGCTCTACGGTGAACTCTAAAAGACCACACATACGCTCTACAGTGAACTCTAAAAGACCAGACATACGCTCTACAGTGAACTCTAAAAGACCACACATACGCTCTACAGTGAACTCTAAAAGACCACACATACGCTCTACAGTGAACTCTAAAAGACCACACATACGCTCTACAGTGAACTCTAAAAGACCACACATACGCTCTACAGTGAACTCTAAAAGACCAGACATACGCTCTACAGTGAACTCTAAAAGACCACTCATATGCTCTACAGTGAACTCTAAAAGACCACACATACGCTCTACAGTGAACTCTAAAAGACCACACATACGCTCTACAGTGAACTCTAAAAGACCAAGATAAAACGCTCTACGGTGAACTCTAAAAGACCACACATACGCTCTACAGTGAACTCTAAAAGACCACACATACGCTCTACAGTGAACTCTATAAGACCACACATACGCTCTACAGTGAACTCTATAAGACCACACATACGCTCTACAGTGAACTCTAAAAGACCACACATACGCTCTACAGTGAACTCTAAAAGACCAGACATACGCTCTACAGTGAACTCTAAAAGACCACACATACGCTCTACAGTGAACTCTAAAAGACCACACATACGCTCTACAGTGAACTCTAAAAGACCACACATACGCTCTACAGTGAACTTTATAAGACCACACATATGCTCTACAGTGACCTCTAAAAGACCACACATACGCTCTACAGTGAACTCTAAAAGACCACACATACGCTCTACAGTGAACTCTAAAAGACCACACATACGCTCTACAGTGAACTCTAAAAGACCACTATACGCTCTACAGTGAACTCTATAAGACCACACATACGCTTCTACAGTGAACTCTAAAAGACCACACATACGCTCTACAGTGAACTCTAAAAGACCACACATACGCTCTACAGTGAACTCTAAAAGACCACACATACGCTCTACAGTGAACTCCTAAAGACCACACATACGCTCTACAGTGAACTCTATAAAGACCACACATACGCTCTACAGTGAACTCTAAAAGACCACACATACGCTCTACAGTGACCTCTAAAAGACCACACATACGCTCTACAGTGAACTCTAAAAGACCACACATACGCTCTACAGTGAACTCTATAAGACCACACATACGCTCTACAGTGACCTCTAAAAGACCACACATACGCTCTACAGTGAACTCTAAAAGACCACACATACGCTCTACAGTGAACTCTAAAAGACCAGACATACGCTCTACAGTGAACTCTAAAAGACCACACATACGCTCTACAGTGAACTCTAAAAGACCACACATACGGCTCTACAGTGAACTCTAAAGACCACACATACGTCTACAGTGAACTCTAAAAGACCACACATACGCTCTACAGTGAACTCTATAAGACCACATACAGCGTCTCTACGGTGAACTCTAAAGACACACATACGCTCTACAGTGAACTCTAAAAGACCAACAATCGTAATGCTTCAGTGAACTCCTAAAAGACCAAGAAACATACGCTCCACAGGTGGAACTCTAAAGACCACACATACGGTCACCACAGTGAACTCCTAAAGACCACACATAC
>NW_027030212.1:0-1987 GCF_034236695.1 Oncorhynchus nerka
TATGTCCAATTAAATACCAGAGGGCTTTAACTATGTCCAATTAAATACAAGAGGGCTTTAACTATGTCCAATTAAATACCAGAGGGCTTTAACTATGTCCAATTAAATAAAAGGAGGCTTAACTATGTCCAATTAAATACAAGAGGCTTTAACTATGTCCAATTAAATAAAAGTGGGCTTTAACTATGTCCAATTAAATACCAGAGGGCTTTAACTATGTCCAATTAAATACAAGAGGGCTTTAACTATGTCCAATTAAATACCAGAGGGGCTTTAACTATGTCCAATTAAATACCAGAGGGCTTTAACTATGTCCAATTAAATACCAGAGGGCTTTAACTATGTCCAATTAAATACCAGAGGGCTTTAACTATGTCCAATTAAATACCAGAGGGCTTTAACTATGTCCAATTAAATAAAAGAGGGCTTTAACTATGTCCAATTAAATACCAGAGGGCTTTAACTATGTCCAATTAAATACCAAGAGGGCTTTAACTATGTCCAATTAAATACCAGAGGGCTTTAACTATGTCCAATTAAATACCAGAGGGCTTTAACTATGTCCAATTAAATACCAGAGGGCTTTAACTATGTCCAATTAAATACAAGAGGGCTTTAACTATGTCCAATTAAATACCAGAGGGCTTTAACTATGTCCAATTAAATACCAGAGGGCTTTAACTATGTCCAATTAAATACCAGAGGGCTTTAACTATGTCCAATTAAATACCAGAGGGCTTTAACTATGTCCAATTAAATACCAAGAGGGCTTTAACTATGTCCAATTAAATACCAGAGGGCTTTAACTATGTCCAATTAAATACAAGAGGGCTTTAACTATGTCCAATTAAATAAAAGAGAGCTTTAACTATGTCCAATTAAATACAAGAGGGCTTTAACTATGTCCAATTAAATACAAGAGGGCTTTAACTATGTCCAATTAAATACAAGAGGGCTTTAACTATGTCCAATTAAATACAAGAGGGCTTTAACTATGTCCAATTAAATAAAAGAGGGCTTTAACTATGTCCAATTAAATACAAGAGGGCTTTAACTATGTCCAATTAAATACCAGAGGGCTTTAACTATGTCCAATTAAATACAAGAGGGCTTTAACTATGTCCAATTAAATACAAGAGGGCTTTAACTATGTCCAATTAAATACCAGAGGGCTTTAACTATGTCCAATTAAATACCAGAGGGCTTTAACTATGTCCAATTAAATACCAGAGGACTTTAACTATGTCCAATTAAATACCAGAGGGCTTTAACTATGTCCAATTAAATACCAGAGGGCTTTAACTATGTCCAATTAAATACCAGAGGGCTTTAACTATGTCCAATTAAATACAAGAGGGCTTTAACTATGTCCAATTAAATACCAGAGGGCTTTAACTATGTCCAATTAAATACCAGAGGGCTTTAACTATGTCCAATTAAATACAAGAGGGCTTTAACTATGTCCAATTAAATACCAGAGGGCTTTAACTATGTCCAATTAAATACCAGAGGGGCTTTAACTATGTCCAATTAAATACAAGAGGGCTTTAACTATGTCCAATTAAATACAAGAGGGCTTTAACTATGTCCAATTAAATACCAAGAGGGCTTTAACTATGTCCAATTAAATACCAGAGGGCTTTAACTATGTCCAATTAAATAAAAGAGGGCTTTAACTATGTCCAATTAAATACCAGAGGACTTTAACTATGTCCAATTAAATACCAGAGGGCTTTAACTATGTCCAATTAAATGAAAGGGGCTTTAACTTCACTGTCCAATTAAATACCAGAGGGCTTTAACTATGTCCAATTAAATACCAGAGGGCTTCTAACTATGTCCAATTAAATACAAGAGGGCTTTAACTATGTCCAATTGAATACCAGAGGGGCTTTTTAACTATGTCTCAATTAAATAAAAGAGGGCTTTAACTATGTCCAATTAAATAAAAAGGGCTTTAACTATGTCCAATTAAATAAAGAGGGCT
>NW_027030213.1:0-1987 GCF_034236695.1 Oncorhynchus nerka
TTATGGGTATGCTTGTAGTCATTAAGGACTGGGGAGTTTTTCAGGATAAAAATAAGTACAGGCAAAATCCTAAAATAAAACCTGGTTCAGTTTGCTTTCAACCAGACACCTGTCATCAGGACAATAAGCTAAAACACATGTCCAAATGTACAATGGAGTTGCTTACCAAGGAGAGAGTGAATGTTCCTGAGTGGCTGAGTTACAGTTTTGACATAAATCTATTTGAAAATCTATGGCGAGACCTGGAAATGGTTTTCTAGCAATGACCAGCAACAAATTTGACATAGCTTAAAGAATTTTGAAAAGAATAATGGGCAAATGTTTTTTTTTTTTTACCTATTTTGTACATAAATTTGCCGCTACTGTCTCTTATGACCGAAAAAAACTTCTGGATATCCGGACTGCGATTAATCACCACGGATTGGCAGAATCCTTTTTTTCCTTTAACGAGTCTGGCGAGGCCGACGAGAACGATATACTTCTTTCTGATTTGGTGAAGAGGAGGTGGAGAAAAAGGGTCCAGAGGGCGGGCTGCCTTCTGAGAATTCGTAGGCGATCAAATAAACCCCCACTGCCTTGCATTCTGCTAGCAAACGTGCAATCTTTGGGCAATTAAATAGATGACCTAAGTGGAAGATTAAACTACCAATGGGACATTCAAATAGGTCATGTGTTATTTTTCACTGACTCGTGGCTGAACGACGACACTATCAACATACAGCTGGCTGGTTATACGCTGTACAGGCAGGATAGAACTGCGGCGTCTGGTAAGACAAGGAGCGGGGGACTATGCAGATTTGTAAATAACAGCCGGGGAACGATATATAAGGAAGTCTCGAGCTATTGCTCACCTGAGGTAGAGTATTTCATGATAAGCTGTAGACCACACTATCTACCTAGAGTGTTTTCATCTGTATTCTTCGTAGCTGTTTACATACGACCACAGTCAAAGGCACTAAGACAGTATTGAATGAGCTGTATTCCGCCATAAGCAAACAAGAAAACGTTCACCCAGAAGCGGCGCTCCTAGTGGCCGGGGACTTTAATGCAGGGAAAATTAAATCTGTTTGACCAAATTTCTATCAGCATGTTAAATGTGCAACCAGAGGAAAAATAACTCTGGACCACCTTTACTCTACACACAGAGATGCATACAAAGCTTTCCCTCACCCTCCATTTGGCAAATCTGACCACAATTATATCCTCCTGATTCCTACTTACAAGCAAAAATGAAAGCTGGAAGCACAAGTGACAAGATCAAAAAAAAGTGGTCAGATGAACCAGATGCTAAGCTACAGGACTGTTTTGTTAGCACAGACTGGAATATGTTCCGGGATTCCTCCGATGGCATTGAGGAGTACACCACATGAGTCATTGGCTTCATCAATAAGTGCATCAATGACATTGTCCACACAGTGACCACATACCCCAAACAGAAGCCATGGATTACAGGAAACATCCATACTGAGCTAAAGGCTAGAGCTGCCGCTTTCAAGGAGCGGGACTCTAACCCGGAAAATGATAAGAAATCCCGCTATCCCTTCCGACGAACCATCAAACAGGCAAAGCATCAATATAGGACTAAGTTGGAATCATACTACCCCGGATCTGACGCTTGTCGGATGTGGCAGAGCTTGCAAAGCATTACAGACTACAAAGGGAAGCACAACCGAGAGCTTCCCAGTGACACGAGCCTACCAGATAAGCCAAACTACTTCTATGCTCGCTTCGAGGCAAATAACACTGAAATATGCATGAGAGCACCAGCTGTTCCGGAAGACTGTGATCACTCTCTCTGCAGCCGGTGTGAGTAAGACCTTTAAACAGGTCAACATTCACAAGGCCTCAGTGTTAAGCGGAGCGACACAGGGGAACCCACGAGCAGACTCAGATGAGGAAAAAGGGATGAATGCACTAAAATATTTATTGTTACACAGGGAGATATGGAGCGCAGATCCGGGGAAGCTCGGATGAGTTGCTCTTCCTC
>NW_027030214.1:0-1988 GCF_034236695.1 Oncorhynchus nerka
ATACAGAGTCAATGTGGAGGCTATATACAGGGGGTACCGATACAGAGTCAATGTGGAGGCTGTATACAGGGGGTACCAATACAGAGTCAATGTGGAGGCTGTATACAGGAGGTACCGATACAGAGTCAATGTGGAGGCTATATACAGGAGGTACCAATACAGAGTCAATGTGGAGGGACACCTTTTAGTCGATGTAATTGAGGTAATATGTACATGTAGGTAGAGTTAAAGTGACTATGCATAGATTATAAACAGAGTAGCAGCAGCGTAAAAGAGGGGTCTGGGTAGCCCTTTGATTAGCTGTTCAGGAGTCTTATGACTTGGGGGTAGAAGCTGTTAAGAAGCCATTTGGACCTCGACTTGGAGCTCTGGTACTGCTTGCCTTGCAGTAGCAGAGAGAACAGTCTATGACTTGGGTGGCTGGAGTCTTTGGCAATTTTTAGGGCCTTCCTCTGATACCGCTTGGTAAAGAGGTCCTGGATGGCAGGAAGCTTGGACCCAGTGATGTACTGGGCCATACGCACTACCCTCTGTAGTACCTTGCGGTCAGAGGCCGAGCAGTTGCAACCAGTCAGGATGCTGTCTGGTGCAGCTGTAGAACCTTTTGAGGATCTGAGGACCCATGCCAAATATTGTCAGTCTCCTGAGGGGAATAGGCTTTGTCATGCCCACTTCACAACTATCTTAGTGTGTTTGGACCATGATAGTTTGTTTGTGATGTGGACACCAAGGAACTTGAAGCTCTCAACCTGTTCCACTACAGCCCCGTCGATGAGAATGGGGGCGTGCTCGGTCCTCCTTTTCCTGTAGTCCACAATCATCTCCTTTGTCTTGATCACGTTGAGGGAGAGGTTGTTGTCCTGGCACCACACAGCCAGGTCTCTGACCTCCTCCCTATAGGCTGTCTCATCGTTGTTGGTGATCAATGTTGTGTCATCGGCAAACTTGATGATGCTGTTGGAGTCGTGCCTGGCCATGCAGTCATGAGTAAACAGGGAGTACGGGAGGGGACTGAGCACGCACCCTGAGGGGACCCTGTGTTGAGGATCAGCGTGGCGGATGTGTTAGTTACCTACCCTTACCACCTGGGGCTGGTCCAGGATCCAGTTGCAGAGGGGGGTGTTTAGTCCCAGGGTCCTTAGCTTATTGATGAGCTTTGAGGGCACTGTGGTGTTGAACGATGAGCTGTTGTCAATGAATAGCATTCTCACATATGTGTTCCTTATGTCCAGGTGTGAAAGGGCAGTGTTGAGTACAAAAGAGATAGCATCATCTGTGAATCTGTTGGGGCGGTATTAAAAATGGAGTGGGTCTAGGGTTTCTGGGATAATAGTGTTGATGTGCTCTCAGACTCTGGTTAATAAAACACAATTGTGTCCGTTGTTAATTGTGCTATGATCTTATATGATAGCCACCATATTCAGCATCCGTGGAAGAGATGTCACCACCCAGCACAAATCTACCCCCCCCCTCCCCTCAATAGCTTGGTTGGCCTCCACCCAGTACCCTGCCCTGAACTTAATCACGGTCACTAGCCGGCTACCACCCAGTTACTCAACCCGGCACCTTACAGGCTGCTGCCCTATGTACACTACTGTTCAAACGTTTGGGGTCATTTAGAAATGTCCTTGTTTTTCAAAGAAAAGCAAAAAATGTTGTCCATTAAAATAATGTCAAATTGATCAGAAATACAGTGGACATTGTTAATGTTGTAAATTACTATTGTAGCTGGAAACGGCTGATTTAAAATAAAAAATAAATGGAATATCTACGTAGGTGTACAGAGGCCCATTATCAGCAACCATCACTCCTGTGTTCCAATAGCACGTTGTGTTCGCTAATCCAAGTTTATAATTTTAAAAGGTTAATTGATCATTAGAAAACGCTTTTGCAATTATGTTAGCACAGCTGAAAACTGTTGTTCTGTTTTAAAGAAGCAATAAAACTGGCCTTCTTTAGACTAGTTGAGTATCTGGAGTATCTCGGTG
>NW_027030215.1:0-1990 GCF_034236695.1 Oncorhynchus nerka
GGAAATGAACTGAGTGTTGGTAAGAATGGAGGCGGGGAAGGGAAATGAACTGAGTGTTGGTAAGAATGGAGGGGCGGAAAGGAAATGAACTGAGTGTTGGTAAGAATGGAGGGGCGGGAAAGGGAAATGAACTGAGTGTTGGTAAGGATGGAGGGGCGGGAAAGGGAAATGAACTGAGTGTTGGTAAGAATGGAGGGGCGGAAAGGGAAATGAACTGAGTGTTGGTAAGAATGGAGGGGCGGGAAAGGAAATGAACTGAGTGTTGGTAAGAATGGAGGGGCGGGAAAGGAAATGAACTGAGTGTTGGTAAGGATGGAGGGGCGGGAAAGGGAAATGAACTGAGTGTTGGTAAGAATGGAGGGGCGGGAAAGGGAAATGAACTGAGTGTTGGTAAGAATGGAGGGGCGGGAAAGGGAAATGAACTGAGTGTTGGTAAGAATGGAGGGCGGGAAAGGAAATGAACTGAGTGTTGGTAAGAATGGAGGGGCGGGAAAGGGAAATGAACTGAGTGTTGGTAAGGATGGAGGGGCGGGAAAGGGAAATGAACTGAGTGTTGGTAAGAATGGAGGGGCGGGAAAGGGAAATGAACTGAGTGTTGGTAAGAATGGAGGGCCGGAAAGGGAAATGAACTGAGTGTTGGTAAGAATGGAGGGGCGGGAAAGGAAATGAACTGAGTGTTGGTAAGAATGGAGGGGCGGGAAAGGGAAATGAACTGAGTGTTGGTAAGGATGGAGGGGCGGGAAAGGAAATGAACTGAGTGTTGGTAAGGATGGAGGAAAGGGAAATGAACTGAGTGTTGGTAAGAATGGAGGGGCGGGAAAGGGAAATGAACTGGAGTGTTGGTAAGAATGGAGAGGCGGGAAAGGGAAATGAACTGAGTGTTGGTAAGAATGGAGGGGCGGGAAAGGGAAATGAACTGAGTGTTGGTAAGAATGGAGGGGCGGGAAAGGGAAATGAACTGAGTGTTGGTAAGAATGGAGGGCGGGAAAGGGAAATGAACTGAGTGTTGGTAAGAATGGAGGGGCGGGAAAGGGAAATGAACTGAGTGTTGGTAAGAATGGAGGGGCGGGAAAGGGAAATGAACTGAGTGTTGGTAAGAATGGAGGGGCGGGAAAGGGAAATGAACTGAGTGTTGGTAAGGATGGAGGCGAAAGGGAAATGAACTGAGTGTTGGTAAGAATGGAGGGGCGGAAAGGGAAATGAACTGAGTGTTGGTAAGAATGGAGGGGCGGGAAAGGGAAATGAACTGAGTGTTGGTAAGGATGGAGGGGCGGGAAAGGGAAATGAACTGAGTGTTGGTAAGGATGGAGGGGCGGAAAGGGAAATGAACTGAGTGTTGGTAAGAATGGAGGGGCGGGAAAGGGAAATGAACTGAGTGTTGGTAAGGATGGAGGGGCGGAAAGGGAAATGAACTGAGTGTTGGTAAGAATGGAGGAAGGGAAGGAAATGAACTGAGTGTTGGTAAGAATGGAGGGCGGAAAGGGAAATGAACTGAGTGTTGGTAAGAATGGAGGGGCGGGAAAGGGAAATGAACTGAGTGTTGGTAAGAATGGAGGGGCGGGAAAGGGAAATGAACTGAGTGTTGGTAAGAATGGAGGGGCGGAAAGGGAAATGAACTGAGTGTTGGTAAGAATGGAGGGGCGGGAAAGGGAAATGAACTGAGTGTTGGTAAGGATGGAGGGGCGGGAAAGGGAAATGAACTGAGTGTTGGTAAGGATGGAGGCGGGAAAGGGAAATGAACTGAGTGTTGGTAAGGATGGAGAGGCGGGAAAGGGAAATGAACTGAGTGTTGGTAAGGATGGAGGGGCGGGAAAGGGAAATGAACTGAGTGTTGGTAAGGATGGAGGGGCGGGAAAGGGAAATGAACTGAGTGTTGGTAAGAATGGAGGGGCTGGAAAGGGAAATGAACTGAGTGTTGGTAAGGATGGAGGGGCGGGAAAGGGAAATGAACTGAGTGTTGGTAAGAATGGAGGGGCGGGAAAGGGAAATG
>NW_027030216.1:0-1991 GCF_034236695.1 Oncorhynchus nerka
CTCCTCCATCCTCTCTCTCTCATCATCCCGCCGTCTCTAGATGCAGTTGCCACCAGTGCGCCAGTCTAACACCGGTCTCTCTCTTTCGCTCCATCCCTCTCTCCTTCCTTCCTCTAGATGCAGTTACCCCCAGTGCGTCTCTCAGAGCTCCACAGTGATCTGAAGATCCAGGAGAAAGATGAACTACAGTGGAAGAAGTCTAAGGCAGAAGGGATGGATGAGAATGGAGAGAGAGAGGCCAAGTTACGACGTGGCTTCAACGGTGAGAGAGGGATGGGGGGGGGCAAGTTACGACATGGCTTCAACGGTGAGAGAGGGATGGGGGGCAAGCTACGACATGGCTTCAACGGTGAGAGAGGGATGGGGGTGGGTGAGAGAGGGATGGATGGAGGGAGGGAGGGAGGGGGTGGGTGGGTTTTGAGAGAGACTAGAAGGGAGGAGGGTTTTAAATAACTACTTAAACTACCTACCTGACTGATGGAGAGAGGGAGAAGGACTAGAAGGGAGGAGTGGTGTAAATAACACTACTTGGTGTAAATAACACTACTTGGTGTAAATAACACACTACTTAAACTTAACCTAGAGCTTTATAAACAGTTGGTTTTCTAGAGAGACAGAGCTGCTTTATAAACAGTTGGTTTTCTAGAGAGACAGAGCTGCTTTATAAACAGTTGGTTTTCTAGAGAGACAGAGCTGCTTTATAAACAGTTGGTTTTCTAGAGAGACAGAGCTGCTTTATAAACAGTTGGTTTTCTAGAGAGACAGAGCTGCTTTATAAACAGTTGGTTTTCTAGAGAGACGGAGCTGCTTTATAAACAGTTGGTTTTCTAGAGAGACGGAGCTGCTTTATAAACAGTTGGTTTTCTAGAGAGACGGAGCTGCTTTATAAACAGTTGGTTTTGTAGTGAGACGGAGCTGCTTTATAAACAGTTGGTTTTCTAGAGACGGAGCTGCTTTATAAACAGTTGGTTTTCTAGAGAGATGCGTGAGCTTGCTTTATAAACAGTTGGTTTGTGTGTGGCTTGTTATAATGTGGTGGGGGTGTGAAGGCCTTGGGGAAGGTGTGTGGCTTGTTATAATGTAGTGGGGGTGTGTGGCTTCTTATATTGTGGTGGGGGTGTGAAGGCCTTGGGGAAGGGGTGTGGCTTGTTATAATGTGGTGGGGTGTGAAGGCCTTGGGGAAGGGGTGTGGCTTGTTATAATGTGGTGGGGTGTAGTGGAAGGCGTTGGCTTGTTATAATGGTGGTGTGGTGTGAAGGCCTTGGTGGAAGGGTGTGTGGCTTGTTATAATGTAGTGGGTTGTGGTGGGTGTGGAAAGGCCTTGGGGAAGGGGTGTGGCTTGTTATAATGTGGTGGGGGTGTGAAGGGCCTTGGGGAAGGTGTGTGGCTTGTTATAATGTGGTGGGGGTTTGTGAAAGGCCTTGGGGAAGGTGTGTGGCTTGTTATAATGTAGTGGGGGTGTGAAGGCCTTGGGGAAGGTGTGCGTTGGGCCTAAGAACAGCCCTTAGCCGTGGTATATTCTCCATCTACCACACCCCCTCGAGCATTATTGTAACCTCTTGCCTCTACTTGGGACGCTTGCGTCCCAACTGAGCTCTAAATGCAAATGCGCTACGCTAAATGCTAATAGTATTAGTTAAAACTCAAAAGTTCATTAAAATACACATGCAGGGTATCAAATTAAAGCTACACTCGTTGTGAATCCAGGCAACAAGTCAGATTTTTAAAATGCTTTTCGGCGACAGCATGAGAAGCTATTATCTGATAGCATGCACCAATACACTACAACAGAAAAGCACAGCAGGGGACGTAAACAAAATAATTGGCATTGGCGTTACACAAACCGCACAATAAAATAGAAAACAGTCATTACCTTTCACCATCTTCTTTGTTGGCACTCCTAGATGTCCCATAAACACTATTGGGTCTTTATTTCGATTAAATCGGGCCATATAAAGCCAAGATATCGTTATATGTAGACTGTGTGATAA
>NW_027030217.1:0-1992 GCF_034236695.1 Oncorhynchus nerka
CATAACTTCACCTCTTGAATTGAACAGGGCAGTCCATAATCGCAGACAAAATAAATGAAGGACCTGGAGAGATTCTGTATGGAGGAACGGTCTAAGATCCCACCCAATATGTTCTCTAATCTCATAAAACATTTCAGTGTCGTTATCCTCCCGAGGGGAACTAAATCTCTTTCTCTGAGCAATTGTATCAGTATAAAACAATATAATTTCCCTTTATTTGTTGGTGTAACAATACATCATGTAGATGTATATAATGAACAGACCAGGTCTATACTGCTCCTACACGGTGTAACAATACATCATGTAGATGTATATAATGAACAGACTAGGTCTATACTGCTCCTACACGGTGTAACAATACATCATGTAGATGTATATAATGAACAGACTAGGTCTATACTGCTCCTACACGGTGTAACAATACATCATGTAGATGTATATAATGAACAGACTAGGTCTATTCTGCTCCTACACGGTGTAACAATACATCATGTAGATGTATATAATGAACAGACTAGGTCTGTACTGCTCCTACACGGTGTAACAATACATCATGTATATAATGACCAGACTAGGTCTATACTGCTCCTACATGGTGTAACAATACATCATGTATATAATGAACAGACTAGGTCTATACTGCTCCTACATGGTGTAACAATACATGATGTAGATGTATATAATGAACAGACCAGGTCTATACTGCTCCTACATGGTGTAACAATACATCATGTATATAATGACCAGACTAGGTCTATACTGCTCCTACATGGTGTAACAATACATGATGTAGATGTATATAATGAACAGACTAGGTCTATACTGCTCCTACATGGTGTAACAATACATGATGTAGATGTATATAATGAACAGACTAGGTCTATACTGCTCCTACATGGTGTAACAATACATCATGTAGATGTGCACTACCGTTCAACAGTTTGGGGTCACTTAGAAATGTCCTTGTTTTTGAAAGAAAATCAACAATTGTTTTGAATCATTTATAAAAACCTGTTTTTGCTTTGTCATTATGGGGTATTGTGATGTCATTATGAGGGGAAAAAATAAATTTAATCCCATTTTAGAATAAGGATGTAACAAAATGTGTAAACAGTGAAGGGGTCTGATTACTTTCCAAATGCACTGTATATATAGGGGCAGTACTTAGTGACATCACTTCATGAAACAGCAGGTACAAATATATAACATAGGTTCACAATATCAGCATTCAATGTATCCAATATATGACCAAGCTGGAAGTGGAAACGCCAGCCCAGCCACAATCCTAGAGGTTCACTGATGATCAACCTCTTTATTCATCTGACTCCTGATGATCAACCTCCTCCCTTCACATCTGACTCCTGATGGTGAACCTCCTCCTTCATCTGACCCCAATGATCAATCCAGAGCGTCTTCTTTCTTGGGGGGAATCCCGATGGACGGCGTCATCAATAGGCCGTCGCTTCCACCGCCTAGAAGTTAATTCATTCAGGTTATCAATGGGAAGAGCATCAGCAATATGTCCTGTCTGGTAACTTGTCTCATTTAATGGATTTCAATTGGCAGGTGCACAGGGAGAAACCCCATTAAAAAACTTTTGGAAGTCTTGAACTGTATCAATGTCTGTGGCCTGTGATGTTGGGATAAATGAAAGTCCCTTATTATACAAGAGACTAAATTCACAAATTCTACAGCGAGTTAATGGAGATGGAGGTGTGTTCTAGTGGGTCTGGGCAGGTGTGATGTTGTTAATGGAGATGGAGGTGTGTTCTAGTGGTTCTGGGCAGGTGTGATGTAGTTAATGGAGATGGGGGTGTGTTCTAGTGGGTCTGTGCAGGTTTGATGTAGTTAATGGAGATGGAGATGTGTTCTAGTGGGTCTGTGCAGGTGTGATGTCATTCATGGAGATGGGGGTGTGTTCTAGTGGTTCTGGGCAGGTGTGATGTAGTTCATGGAGATGGAGGTGTGTTTAACGTTTGCAAGCTTGAGCTT
>NW_027030218.1:0-1992 GCF_034236695.1 Oncorhynchus nerka
ACACCAAAGAAAGATGCCCAGGGTATCTTGGGCATCTTTCCCTGGGCATCTTTCCCTTTCCCTGACCCTGGGCATCTTTCTTTTGGTGTTTTTCAGTCAGTAGAAAGGCCTCTTTAGTGTCCTAAGTTTTCATAACTGTGACCTTAACTGCCTACCATCTGTAAACTGCTCATCTCCGTGAATGTGCCTTAGGCATGCTGCAAGGAGGCATGAGGACTGCAGATGTTTATGTCTCAGTTGTTGAATCTTAATCTTAATAATCTACAAATATTTACAAATGTTACATTTGCTGAAAATAAACACAGTTGACAGTGAGAGGACGTAATTTTTTTTTGCTGAGTTTATGTATATATATATATATATATATATATATACAGTGCCTTGCGAAAGTATACGGCCCCCTTGAACTTTGCGACCTTTTGCCACATTTCAGGCTTCAAACATAAAGATATAAAATTGTATTTTTTTGTGAAGAATCAACAACAAGTGGGACACAATCATGAAGTGGAACGACATTTATTGGATATTTCAAACTTTTTTAAGAAATCAAAAACTGATAAATTGGGCGTGCAAAATTATTCAGCCCCCTTAAGTTAATACTGTGTAGCGCCACCTTTTGCTGCGATTACAGCTGTAAGTCGCTTGGGGTATGTCTCTATCAGTTTTGCACATCGAGAAACTGACATTTTTTCCCATTCCTCCTTAACAAAACAGCTCCAGCTCAGTGAGGTTGGATGGAGAGCATTTGTGAACAGCAGTTTTCAGTTCTTTCCACAGATTCTCGATTGGATTCAGGTCTGGACTTTGACTTGGCCATTCTAACACCTGGATATGTTTATTTTTGAACCATTCCATTGTAGATTTTGCTTTATGTTTTGGATCATTGTCTTGTTGGAAGACAAATCTCCGTCCCAGTCTCAGGTCTTTTGCAGACTCCATCAGGTTTTCTTTCAGAATGGTCCTGTATTTGGCTCCATCCATCTTCCCATCAATTTTAACCATCTTCCCTGTCCCTGCTGAAGAAAAGCAGGCCCAAACCATGATGCTGCCACCACCATGTTTGACAGTGGAGATGGAGTGTTCAGGGTGATGAGCTGTGTTGCTTTTACGCCAAACATAACGTTTTGCATTGTTGCCAAAAAGTTCAATTTTGGTTTCATCTGACCAGAGCACCTTCTTCCACATGTTTGGTGTGTCTCCCAGGTGGCTTGTGGCAAACTTTAAATGACACTTTTTATGGATATCTTTAAGAAATGGCTTTCTTCTTGCCACTCTTCCATAAAGGCCAGATTTGTGCAATATACGACTGATTGTTGTCCTATGGACAGAGTCTCCCACCTCAGCTGTAGATCTCTGCAGTTCATCCAGAGTGATCATGGGCCTCTTGGCTGCATCTCTGATCAGTCTTCTCCTTGTATGAGCTGAAAGTTTAGAGGGACGGCCAGGTCTTGGTAGATTTGCAGTGGTCTGATACTCCTTCCATTTCAATATTATCGCTTGCACAGTGCTCCTTGGGATGTTTAAAGCTTGGGAAATCTTTTTGTATCCAAATCCGGCTTTAAACTTCTTCACAACAGTATCTCGGACCTGCCTGGTGTGTTCCTTGTTCTTCATGATGCTCTCTGCGCTTTTAACGGACCTCTGAGACTATCACAGTGCAGGTGCATTTATACGGAGACTTGATTACACACAGGTGGATTGTATTTATCATCATTAGTCATTTAGGTCAACATTGGATCATTCAGAGATCCTCACTGAACTTCTGGAGAGAGTTTGCTGCACTGAAAGTAAAGGGGCTGAATAATTTTGCACGCCCAATTTTTCAGTTTTTGATTTGTTAAAAAGTTTGAAATATCCAATAAATGTCGTTCCACTTCATGATTGTGTCCCACTTGTTGTTGATTCTTCACAAAAAATACAGTTTTATATCTTTATGTTTGAAGCCTGAAATGTGGCAAAAGGTCGCAAAGTTCAAGGGGGCCGAATACTTTC
>NW_027030219.1:0-1992 GCF_034236695.1 Oncorhynchus nerka
GTAGACTGTAGAGAGAGACATCACAGAGGTGGTAGTAGACTGCAGAGAGAGACATCACAGAGGTGATAGTAGACTGTAGAGAGAGACATCACAGAGGTGGTAGTAGACTGTAGAGAGAGACATCACAGAGGTGGTAGTAGACTGTAGAGAGAGACATCACAGAGGTGGTAGTAGACTGTAAGAGAGACATCACAGAGGTGATAGTAGACTGTGAGAGAGACATCACAGAGGTGGTAGTAGACTGTAGAGAGAGACATCACAGAGGTGGTAGTAGACTGTAAGAGAGAGACATCACAGAGGTGGTAGTAGACTGTAGAGAGAGACATCACAGAGGTAGTAGACTGTAGAGAGAGACATCACAGGGGTGGTAGTAGACTGTAGAGAGAGACATCACAGAGGTGGTAGTAGACTGTAGAGAGAGACATCACAGAGGTGGTAGTAGACTGTAGAGACATCACAGAGGTGGTAGTAGACTGTAGAGAGAGACATCACAGAGGTGGTAGTAGACTGTAGAGAGAGACATCACAGAGGTGGTAGTAGACTGTAGAGAGAGACATCACAGAGGTGATAGTAGACTGTAGAGAGAGACATCACAGAGGTGGTAGTAGACTGTAGAGAGAGACATCACAGAGGTGGTAGTAGACTGTAGAGAGAGACATCACAGAGGTGGTAGTAGACTGTAGAGAGAGACATCACAGAGGTGGTAGTAGACTGTAGAGACATCACAGAGGTGGTAGTAGACTGTAGAGAGAGACATCACAGAGGTGGTAGTAGACTGTAGAGAGAGACATCACAGAGGTGGTAGTAGACTGTAGAGAGAGACATCACAGAGGTGGTAGTAGACTGTAGAGAGAGACATCACAGAGGTGGTAGTAGACTGTAGAGAGAGACATCACAGAGGTGGTAGTAGACTGTAGAGAGAGACATCACAGAGGTGATAGTAGACTGTAGAGAGAGACATCACAGAGGTGGTAGTAGACTGTAGAGAGAGACATCACAGAGGTGGTAGTAGACTGTAGAGAGAGACATCACAGAGGTGGTAGTAGACTGTAGAGAGAGACATCACAGAGGTGGTAGTAGACTGTAGAGAGAGACATCACAGAGGTGGTAGTAGACTGTAGAGAGAGACATCACAGAGGTGATAGTAGAGGGAGACATCACAGAGGTGATAGTAGACTGTAGAGAGAGACATCACAGAGGTGGTAGTAGACTGTAGAGAGAGACATCACAGAGGTGGTAGTAGACTGTAGAGAGAGACATCACAGAGGTGGTAGTAGACTGTAGAGAGAGACATCACAGAGGTGGTAGTAGACTGTAGAGAGAGACATCACAGAGGTGGTAGTAGACTGTAGAGAGAGACATCACAGAGGTGGTAGTAGACTGTAGAGAGAGACATCACAGAGGTGGTAGTAGACTGTAGAGAGAGACATCACAGAGGTGGTAGTAGACTGTAGAGAGAGACATCACAGAGGTGGTAGTAGACTGTAGAGAGAGACATCACAGAGGTGGTAGTAGACTGTAGAGAGAGACATCACAGAGGTGGTAGTAGACTGTAGAGAGAGACATCACAGAGGTGGTAGTAGACTGTAGAGAGAGACATCACAGAGGTGGTAGTAGACTGTAGAGAGAGACATCACAGAGGTGGTAGTAGACTGTAGAGAGAGACATCACAGAGGTGGTAGTAGACTGTAGAGAGAGACATCACAGAGGTGGTAGTAGACTGTAGAGAGAGACATCACAGAGGTGATAGTAGACTGTAGAGAGAGACATCACAGAGGGTGAGTAGATCTAGTAGAGAGAGACATCACAGAGGTGGTAGTAGACTGTAGAGAGAGACATCACAGAGGTGATAGTAGACTGTAGAGAGAGACATCACAGAGGTGGTAGTAGACTGTAGAGAGAGACATCACAGAGGTGGTAGTAGACTCAGAGAGAGACATCACAGAGGTGGTAGTAGACTGTAGAGAGACATCACAGGGGTGGTAGTAGACT
>NW_027030220.1:0-1993 GCF_034236695.1 Oncorhynchus nerka
CATGATGAATAACACTCCTCTCAGGAGAGAGAGACCATGATGAATAACACTCCTCCCAGAGAGAGAGACCATGATGAATAACACTCCTCCCAGGAGAGAGAGACCATGATGAATAACACTCCTCTCAGGGAGAGAGAGACCATGATGAATAACACTCCTCCCAGAGAGAGAGACCATGATGAATAACACTCCTCTCAGGGAGAGAGAGACCATGATGAATAACACTCCTCTCAGGGAGAGAGAGACCATGATGAATAACACTCCTCCCAGAGAGAGAGAGACCATGATGAATAACACTCCTCCCAGAGAGAGAGAGACCATGATGAATAACACTCCTCTCAGGGAGAGAGAGACCATGATGAATAACACTCCTCTCAGGGAGAGAGAGACCATGATGAATAACACTCCTCTCAGGAGAGAGAGACCATGATGAATAACACTCCTCTCAGAGAGAGAGACCATGATGAATAACACTCCTCTCAGGGAGAGAGAGACCATGATGAATAACACTCCTCTCAGGAGAGAGATATGATGAATAGCACTCCTCCCAGAGAGAGAGACCATGATGAATAACACTCCTCCCAGAGAGATACCATGATGAATAACACTCCTCCCAGAATAACACTCCTCTCAGGGAGAGAGACCATGATGAATAACACTCCTCTCAGGGAGAGAGACCATGATGAATAACACTCCTCTCAGGGAGAGAGACCATGATGAATAACACTCCTCTCAGGGGAGAGAGAAGATAACATGACCATGAATAACACTCCTCCCAGAGAGAGAGACCATGATGAATAACACTCCTCCCAGAGGAGAGAGGACCATGATGAATAACACTCCTCCCAGGAGAGAGAGACCATGATGAATAACACTCCTCCCAGAGAGAGAGACCATGATGAATAACACTCCTCCCAGGGAGCCATGATGACTCCTCCCATGACCATGATGAATAACACTCCTCCCAGAGAGAGACCATGATGAATAACACTCCTTTCAGGGAGAAGAGAGACCATGATGAATAACACTCCTCTCAGGGGAGAGAGAGACCATGATGAATAACACTCCTTCCAGAGAGAGACCATGATGAATAACACTCCTCTCAGGGAGAGAGAGACCATGATGAATAACACTCCTCCCAGGGAGAGAGAGACCATGATGAATAACACTCCTCTCTCAGGGAGAGAGGGCCATGATGAATAACACTCCTCTCAGGAGAGAGAGGCCATGATGAATAACACTCCTTCCAGAGAGAGGGCCATGATGAATAACACTCCTCTCAGGAGAGAGAGACCATGATGAATAACACTCCTCCCAGAGAGAGACCATGATGAATAACATCCTCTCAGGGAGAGAGACCATGATAGACCAACACTCCTCTCAGGGAGAGAGAGACCATGATGAATAACACTCCTCCCAGGAGAGAGAGACCATGATGAATAACACTCCTCTCAGGGAGAGAGAGACCATGATGAATAACACTCCTCCCAGGAGAGAGAGACCATGATGAATAACACTCCTCCCAGAGAGAGAGAGACCATGATGAATAACACTCCTCTCAGGGAGAGAGAGACCATGATGAATAACACTCCTCCCAGGGAGAGAGAGACCATGATGAATAACACTCCTCTCAGGGAGAGAGAGACCATGATGAATAACACTCCTCTCAGGGAGAGAGAGACCATGATGAATAACACTCCTCCCAGAGAGAGAGACCATGATGAATAACACTCCTCCCAGAGAGAGAGACCATGATGAATAACACTCCTCCCAGGAGAGAGAGACCATGATGAATAACACTCCTCCCAGGAGAGAGAGACCATGATGAATAACACTCCTCTCAGGGAGAGAGAGACCATGATGAATAACACTCCTCTCAGGGAGAGAGAGACCATGATGAATAACACTCCTCTCAGAGAGAGAGAGACCATGATGAATAACACTCCTCTCAGGGAGAGAGAGACCATGATGAATAACACTCCTCCCAGAGAGA
>NW_027030221.1:0-1996 GCF_034236695.1 Oncorhynchus nerka
AATATTACTGTACTATCTAACAACTCCACCACATCCTACTGAGTCATAATATTACTGTACTATATAACAACTCCACCACATCCTACTGTATCATACTACTACTGTACTATCTAACAACTCCACCACATCCTACTGTATCATAAAACTACTGTACTAACACCTGCACCACATCCTACTGTATTATAAAACTACTGTACTATCTAACAACCCCACCACATCCTACTGTATCATAAAACTACTGTACTATCTAACAACTCCACTACATCCTACTGTATCATAATACTACTGTACTATCCAACAACTCCACTACATCCTACTGTATCATACTACTACTGTACTATCTAACAACTCCACTACATCCTACTGTATCATAATATTACTGTACTATCCAACAACTCCACCACATCCTACTGTAACATAATACTACTGTACTAACACCTACACCACATCCTACTGTATCATAAAACTACTAACAACTCCACCACATCAAACTGTATCATAAAACTACTAACAACTCCACCACATCCTACTGTATCATAAAACTACTAACAACTCCACTACATCCTACTGTATCATAATACTACTGTACTATCCAACAACTCCACCACTTCCTACTGTATCATAAAACTACTAACAACTCCACTACATCCTACTGTATCATAAAACTACTAACAGCTCCACTACATCCTACTGTATCATAAAACTACTAACAACTCCACCACATCCTACTGTATCATAAAACTACTAACAACTCCACTATATCCTACTGTATCATAATACTACTGTACTATCCAACAACTCCACCACTTCCTACTGTATCATAAAACTACTAACAACTCCACCACATCCTACTGTAACATAATACTACTGTACTATCTAACAACTCCACCACATCCTACTGTATCATACTACTACTGTACTATCTAACGACTCCACCACATCCTACTGTATCATACTAATACTGTACTATCTAACAACTCCACCACATCCTACTGTATCATAAAACTACTGTACTAACACCTGCACCACATCCTACTGTATCATAAAACTACTGTACTATCTAACAACCCCACCACATCCTACTGTATCATAAAACTACTGTACTAACACCTACACCACATCCTACTGTATTATAATAGTACTGTACTATATAACAACTCCACCACATCCTACTGTATCATAATACTACTGTACTATCTAACAACTCCACCACATCCTACTGTATCATACTACTACTGTACTATCTAACGACTCCACCACATCCTACTGTATCATACTAATACTGTACTATCTAACAACTCCACCACATCCTACTGTATCATAAAACTACTGTACTAACACCTGCACCACATCCTACTGTATCATAAAACTACTGTACTATCTAACAACCCCACCACATCCTACTGTATCATAAAACTACTGTACTAACACCTACACCACATCCTACTGTATCATAAAACTACTGTACCAACACCTACACCACATCCTACTGTATCATACTACTACTGTACTATCTAACAACTCCACCACATCCTACTGTATCATAATACTACTATCTAACAACTCAAACTCAATGTGTTCAACTCAAAGGCAACGTGTTCAACTCAAATCGTTGGCCTTAGTCAACTTTTAATGGCTATAACATAATATATAATATATATAACTATAATATATATAACTGTCAAATCTAGAATTTGCTTGACATAAACCATTCAAAGGCACTTAAATATTTTGTCTTGCCCATTTACCCTCGGAATGGCATACATACACAGTACTCAATTGTCTCAAGGCTTAAAATCCTACTTCAACCCGTCTCCTCCCCTTCATCTGCACTGATTGAAGTGGATTTAACAAGTGACATCAATAAGGGATCATAGCTTTCACCTCGGTTCACCTGGTCAGTCGATGTCATGGAAATAGCAGGTGTTCTTAATGTTTTGTACACTCAGTGTATGTTTATTAAAATAATATGTTTTGGATCAATTGAATAAACAGG
>NW_027030222.1:0-1996 GCF_034236695.1 Oncorhynchus nerka
CTAACCCAAGCCAACACTAACCTAACCCAACCCAACTACTACTCAACCCTAATAACCCAACCCAACACCTAACCCAACCAGACTAACCCTAACCCAACTATATCCTTAACCCTAACCCAACCACAAACTACTCCCAACCCAACCCAACACTAACAACCCTAACCCAACTATATCCTTAACCCTAACCCTAAACCTATCCCAACCCAACACCTAACCTAACCCTAGCTTTAACACTATCCCAATCCTAACCCAACCCAACACTAACCTAACATAACCCAACCCAACACTAACCTAACCCTAACCCAACTATGTCCTTAACACTAACCATAAACCTAACCCAACCCAACACTAACCTAACCCAACCCAACACTAACCTAACTCCTAACCCAACTATGTCCTTAACCCTAACCATAAACCTAACCCAACACTAACCTAACCCAATCCAACACTAACCTAACCTATACCAACCTAACCCAACCCTAACCCGACCAACTCTCATACCTTAACCCTATCCCAACACTAAACCTAACCATAACCCAACCTCAACTCTAACCCAACCCAACACTATCCTAACCCAACCCAACACTAACCTATCCCTAACCCAACTATATCCTTAACCCTAACCTAACCCAACCAGACACTAACCCAATCCCTAACCCAACCCAACCACTAACCTAACCCTAACCCTAAAACTATCCCAACCCAACTCAACCCAACACTAACCTAACCCAACACTAACCCAATCCTAACCCGACCCAACCCAACACTAACCTAACCCAACCCAACACTAACCTAACCCTAACCCAACTATGTCCTTAACCCTAACCATAATCCTAACCCAACTCAACACTAACCTAACCCTAAACCAACCCTAACCCAATCCTAACCCAAACCCAACTCTATCCTTAACCCTATCCCAACACTAAACCTAACCATAACCCAACCTCAGCTCTAACCCTAACCCAACCCTAACCCTAACTCAACCTACTTCCCTAATCAACCTAATCCAACTTCTTCTAACCTAACCTAACCCAACACTAACTCAGCCTAACCCAACCCTAACTCAGCTACGCCTAATCCAACCCTCCTGTCCACTCAGCCTCCAGTATTTATACTGCATTAGTTTATGTGTCCGGGGCTAGGGTCAGTTTGTTATATCTGTGCTACTCCTGTCTATTGATTGTCCTGTGTGAATCTAAGTGTCGTTTCTAATTCTCTCCTTCTGTCTTTCTTTCTCTCTCTGGAGGACCTGAGCCCTAGAACCATGCCCCAGGACTACCTGACATGATGACTCCTTGCTGTCCCCAGTCCACCTGGCCATGCTTGCTGCTCCAGTTTCAACTGGCCTGGGCCCTAGGACCATGTCCCAGGACTACCTGACATGAGGACTCATGCTGCATCTGATCCACCTGGCCATGCTCCTGCTCCAGTTTCAACTGTTCACCTTACTGATATCTAACCATGCTGGTCATTGAACATTTGAACATCTTGGCCACGTTCTGTTATAATCTCCACCTGGCACAGCCAGAAGAGGACTGGCCACCCCACATATGCTCTCTCTAATTCTCTCTTTCTTTCTCTCTCTCGGAGGACCTGAGCCCTAGGACCGTGCCCCAGGACTACCTGACATGATGACTCCTTGCTGTCCCCAGTCCACCTGACTGTGCTGCTGCTCCAGTTTCAACTGTTCTGCCTTATTATTATTCGACCATGCTGGTCATTTATGAACATTTGAACATCTTGGTCATGTTCTGTTATAATCTCTACCCGGCACAGCCAGAAGAGGACTGGCCACCCCACATAGCCTGGTTCCTCTCTAGGTTTCTTCCTAGGTTTTGGCCTTTCTAGGGAGTTTTTCCTAGCCACCGTGCTTTTACACCTGCATTGTTTGCTGTTTGGGGTTTTAGGCTGGGTTTCTGTACAGCACTTTGAGATATCAGCTGATGTACGAAGGGCTATATAAATAAATTTGATTTGATTTGATTTGATTTGATTT
>NW_027030223.1:0-2000 GCF_034236695.1 Oncorhynchus nerka
CTGGATTAGGACCTGCGCCCGGCCTTCCTGGGTGTGAGGCAGGGTCGTACTCTGGCGGATGCTGTAGAGCATGAACCTACAGGAACGGGCCACCGCCTTGATGTTAGTTGAGAACGACAGAGGTGTTGTCCAGGATCACGCCAAGGTTCTTAGCGCTCTGGGAGGAGGACACAATGGAGTTGTCAACCGTGATGGCGAGGATCATGGAACGGGCAGTCCTTCCCCGGGAGGAAGAGCAGCTCCGTCTTGCCGAGGTTCAGCTTGAGGTGGTGATCCGTCATCCACACTGATATGTCTGCCAGACATGCAGGAGATGCGATTCGCCACCTGATCATCAGAAGGGGGAAAGGAGAAGATTAATTGTGTGTCGTCTGCATAGCAATGATAGGAGAGACCATGTGAGGTTATGACAGAGCCAAGTGACTTGGTGTATAGCGTAGAATAGGAGAGGGCCTAGAACAGAGCCCTGGGGGACACCAGTGGTGAGAGCACGTGGTGTGGAGACGGGATTCTCGCCACGCCACCTGGTAGGAGCGACCTGTCAGGTAGGACGCAATCCAAGCGTGGGCCGCGCCGGAGATGCCCAACTCGGAGAGGGTGGAGAGAGGATCTGATAATTCACAGTATCGAAGGCAGCCGAGCAGGTCTAGAAGGATGAGAGCAGAGGAGAGAGAGTTAGCTTTAGCAGTGCGGAGCGCCTCCGTGATACAGAGTAAGAGCAGTCTGGAAGGAATGACTAGTCTTGAAACCGACTGATTGGATCAAGAAGCGTCATTCTGAGAGAGATAGCGGGAGAGCTGGGCCAAGGACGGCACGTCTCAAGAGTTTTGGAGAGAAAAGAAAGAAGGATACTGGTCTGTAATTGTTGACATCGGAGGGATCGAGTGTAGGTTTTTTCAGAAGGGGGTGCAACCTCGCTCTCTTGAAGACGGAAGGACGTAGCCAACGGTCAGGGATGAGTTGATGAGCGAGGTGAGGTAAGGGAGAAGGTCTCTCCGGAAATGGTCTGGGAGAAGAGAGGAGGATAGGTCAAGCCGGGCATTGTTAGCGGCCGCCGTCACAAGACGCGAGATTTCATCTGGAGAGAGAGAGGAGAAAGAGGTCAGAGCACAGGGTAGGGCAGTGTGAGCAGAACTATGTGTCGCTTTGACTTAGCAACGAGGATCGGATGTCGCCGACCTTCTTTTTCAAAATGGTTGACGAAGTCATCTGCAGAGAGGGAGGAGGGGGGAGGGGGAGGAGGATTCAGGAGGGAGGAGAAGGTTGCAAAGAGCTTCTAGGCTAGAGGCAGATGCTTGAATTTAGAGTGGTAGAAAGTGGTTTTAGCAGCAGAGAGAGAAGAGGAAAATGTAGAGAGGAGGGAGTGAAAGGATGTCAGGTCCGCAGGAGGCGAGTTTTCCTCCATTTCCGCTCGGCTGCCCGGAGCCCTGTTCTGTGAGCTCGCAATGAGTCGTTGAGCCACGGAGCGGGAGGGGAGGACCGAGCCGGCCTGGAGGATAGGGGACATAGAGAGTCAAAGGATGCAGAAAGGGAGGAGAGGAGGGTTGAGGAGGCAGAATCAGGAGATAGGTTGGAGAAGGTTTGAGCAGAGGGAAGAGATGATAGGATGGAAGAGGAGAGAGTAGCGGGGGAGAGAGAGCGAAGGTTGGGACGGCGCGATACCATCCGAGTAGGGGCAGTGTGGGAAGTGTTGGATGAGAGCGAGAGGGAGAAGGATACAAGGTAGTGGCTTGACTTGGAGGGAGTTGCAATGAGGTTAGTGGAAGAACAGCATCTAGTAAAGATGAGGTCGAGCTGACAGTTCTGCCTTGTGAGTAGGGGGAAGGTGAGAGAGGGTGAGGTCAAAAGAGGAGAGGAGGGAGAAGGAGGCAGAGGAATGAGTCAAAGGTAGACGGGGGAGGTTAAAGTCGCCCAGAACTGTGAGAGGTGAGCCGTCCTCAGGAAAGGAGCTTATCAGGCATCAAGCTCATTGATGAATCCTCCGAGGGAACCTGGAGGGC
>NW_027030224.1:0-2002 GCF_034236695.1 Oncorhynchus nerka
ATTTTGACACATGCCGTATCCTATTACTCTCTCCCATCAATCTACAAAACCCCTAGACAAGACAAACACATAATCACCCATGTCACACCCTGGCCTAACCACAATAATAAAGAGAATATAGAATACTAAGGCCAGGGCGTGACACACAAATACATTGCTCAGAATCAACCAGAAAAGTACTCCCTGATAGGGACCTTACGGCTATTATTATTATTATTATTATTTATACATGTTTTATTATTTATACATTTGTAGGCTTGAACATGTTAAAACAAGGCTCCAGCACTACAGGCCAGAAAGAATCGGTCATTCTTGATGACAAAAGACAACCTCCTCCGGTTTCAGCGATTCTTCAGAACAGCCCTCGTTAACCTCATAGTACGCCCCATCCCGCATGCGGTATCGTTACTACAGCCTCAAGCTCATTACCATAACGCAACGTTAGCGATTTTTAAAAATCGCAAATGAAACGAAATAAATATGCCTGTTCTCAAGCTTATCCTTTTCTTAACAATCCTGTCGTCTCAGATTTTCAAAATATGCTTTAGAACCAGAGAAAATCACTAATTTGTGTAAGAGTGGTGATAGCTATCTTAGCATTAGCGTTAGCATTTAGCACGCAACATATTCACAAAAACCAGCCAAGGAATCAAATAAAATAATTTACCTTTGAAGAACTTTAGATGTTTCAATGAGGAGACTCTCAGTTACATAGCAGATGTCCAGTTTTTCCTGAAAGATTATTGTGTAGGACACATCGTTCCCTTTTGTTACTATGCATTTGGCTACCGAAACTCCTGAAGGTGGTTTGTCATATTTCTCTCCATTGAAAGCACCGTCCTTGTATCTTGCTTTGTTCTGAGAAGTGACTGGAAAAATAATGGGACTTGATTTTTGCGCATCGAATGCCACACAGACACCAAGAGGGACACCTGGCAATTGTAGTCTCTTATGGTCAATCTTCCAATGATATGCCTACAAATTCGTCACAATGCTGCAGAGACCTTGGGAAACAAGAGAAAGAGTCCGTTCATTCCTGTCGCATTCACAGCCATATAAGGCGATCATGGAAAACGTAGCCTCAGAAATCCTGTGCATTTCCTGGTCGGTCATACATCTTGGTTTTGCCCGAAGCATTTGTTCTAAGGGACTCACAGTGAAAATCTTTGCATTTCTGGAAACGTAAGACTGTCTTCTTTCCAAAACTATCAATTCCAAGCATATTCGAGCATCTTTTCGTGACAAAATATTGCGCTTAAAACGGGCACGTCTTTTTATCCAAAAATGAAATACTGCCCCTAGAGTACTAACAGGTTAAAAAAGCTGAGGTATTTTATTTATGTTAATATATAGGATTATATCTGAAATGTATTTGACATTAGTTATCTAACATATTTTAGGGTTAATAACCTATTTTGTATATATTATTTTATTTCAGACTCCTCTCCGGCATATAACGGCACAGAAGACCACACACAGAGAGCAGAGTATTTCAGACTCCTCTCTGGTGTATAACGGCACAGAAGACCACACACAGAGAGCAGAGTATTTCAGACTCCTCTCTGGTGTATAACGGCACAGAAGACCACACACAGAGAGCAGAGTATTTCAGACTCCTCTCTGGTGTATAACGGCACAGAAGACCACACACAGAGAGCAGAGTATTTCAGACTCCTCTCTGGTGTATAACTGCACAGAAGACCATACACATCGAGAGCAGAGTATTTCAGACTCCTCTCTGGTGTATAACGGCACAGAAGACCATACACATCGAGAGCAGAGTATTTCAGACTCCTCTCTGGTGTATAACTGCACAGAAGACCATACACATCGAGAGCAGAGTATTTCAGACTCCTCTCTGGTGTATAACGGCACAGAAGACCACACACAGAGAGCAGAGTATTTCAGACTCCTCTCTGGTGTATAACGGCACAGAAGACCACACACATCGAGAGCAGAGTATTTCAGACTCCTCTCTGGTGTATAACGGCACAGAAGACCA
>NW_027030225.1:0-2003 GCF_034236695.1 Oncorhynchus nerka
TGACTGATCTCTATTCCCGACCCCTATCGAGCTAACCCTATCAGAATTGTTGCACATGTCCGACCTCTATCGGAACTAAATTTATATATGTCCGACCCTATCGGAACTATCTAGGCCTTAAAGTGATCTCTCATCAATTGAAAGCTATCAGACTGTGCTGACCGGGTCGCGGGACAAAATTACAATTTATCCCTCAGTGCCAGATTTAATGAATAGTAATTAACTATCCCTCACTGATATCTCATCAATGATTTATATCACACCGGCCGTCGCCGGTTCGTTACTACATATGTTCACTACACTGTTCTTTCGACTCGTCAGCAAATTATAAATTTACACAAGAATTCATACTTACTCGGAAATACTGATCAAAATTTAGACAGACTATACGACAATATGCAAAGTTTGATTTAACAGGTTTTGCTTACCTTATTTATGGTGCACCTTTAGATCAGTTTCCCGAGTTGAGCAGAATTGTTGTCCACCCACCGAAAATGATCACCCGTCGTCCTCCTTGAATCGTCCTTTCCACAAGCTCACCCCCTCTCTCACACCCAATCTGCTCACTTCGACTGGACCGTTAGTTAACTATCCTCTGCGTACTCAAGTTCTGTTAGTAATTAGATATTTAGATGGGTGAGCCGGTCAAGGATCGATTCAGACAAAGTGGTAAATTGTAATGACAAGCGCCAGTTTATTTCAGAGTGAAGATATCTAGTACAGCGTAATTACGGCTCCTCCGTTAGTTCGTATGGAACAGCAGGCAAAGAGAGCGTTAACAGTCAGGACAACCCTTATATGTGGAACAGGAAGTAGGTTGATTCTAGTAGATTGGATCTTTGGATTGGTTCAGGCTGGGTGTAGTCTGTAGTCTTCCGCCATTGGCCTAGTTGTCTGTCCGTCATCGTAGAATCCTCTTCGGGCCTGTCTGTTCTTGGTCACACAATGTTCGACTAGAGGAGATTATGTGTGTGCGCTGGTTTTGGCAGTTAGTGTAATGCGGGAGCTATCCTGTAGGGGACCCCACAGGCTTTACTGTGAAAATACGTTGCTATGTGTTGTCTCAGTTATAACAATGCAATAGCCATGTATTTAGCAGTAGGTTGGTCTCCTGCATAAGAAATAGCAATTCTTTACAAGGGCAGGTAGCTTGCCCCGGTGACTACAGCAGACCTCACTACCCTCTGGAGAGCCTTACGGTTGTGGGCAGAGCAGTTGCCGTACCAGGCGGTGAAGTTTGTGAGTGCTTTTGGTGACAAGAATATCTTCAGCCTCATGAGGTTGAAGAGGCTGCTGCGCCTTCTTCACGATGCTGTCTGTGTGGGTGGACCAATTCAGTTTGTCCGTGACGTGTACGCCAAGGAACTTAAAACTTACTACCCTCTCCACTACTGTCCCATCGATGTGGACAGGGGGGGTGCTCCTCCCTAGTTGTAGTCACATCAACACTATATATAAACTAGTTAGTTGTAGTCACATCAACGCTATATAAACTAGTTAGCTGTAGTCACATAAACACTACTGTATCACATAACTATATAAACTAGTTAGCTGTAGTCACATAAACACTATGTATTAACTAGTTAGTTGTAGTCACATCAACACTACGTATTAACTAGGTTTAAACTAGTTAGCTGTAGTCACATCAACACTATATAAACTAGTTAGTTGTAGTCACATCAACACTATATAAACTAGTTAGTTGTAGTCACATCAACACTATATTTAAACTAGTTAGCTGTAGTCACATCAACACTATATAAACTAGTTAGTTGTAGTCACATCAACACTATATAAACTAGTTAGCTGTAGTCACATCAACACTATATAAACTAGTTAGCTGTAGTCACATCAACACTATGTTTAAACTAGTTAGTTGTAGTCACATCAACACTATATAAACTAGTTAGCTGTAGTCACATCAACACTATGTTTAAACTAGTATTGTATTGTACTACATATTGTTGATATGACTGCAACTAACTAGTTTATATAGTGTTAAT
>NW_027030226.1:0-2003 GCF_034236695.1 Oncorhynchus nerka
GTTGATAACTATGGAACTATACCACCTGTAGCCGTTGATAACTGTAGAGTGATGCCAGCCTGTAGCGTTGATAACTGTGGAACTACACATCGCCAATGGATTGATAACTGTGGAGCTGATGCCGCCATGGCAGTGGAGGCATTCCAGCCTCTGGCGTTGATAGCTGTGGGACTATCACTGCATGTGGCACGTTAACTGTGGGCAGTGCAGCTGTAGGCGTTGATGGCTGTGAATCTGCCAGCCTGTGGCCGTTGATAACTGTGGAGACGATGCATAGCCCCGTTGATAACTGTGGAGACGATCACCGCCTGTAGTTGATAACTGTGGAACTAAATAGCCTGTGTGGTTATTGAATATGCAGATACCGCCTGCCGCGGAGCTGACCCGCCTGCAAGCGTCTTGTCAGCCGCTGCTGCTGCCAATGGCCGAATGTGGCCTGATAGCTATTACCTCCAGCTGGGCGGCAGGTTGGTGTGGTGCTCCAGCAAGCGCAGCCAGTGCCAGCTAGCCTACATGATCAGCATCTATCGAATGAGACACTTTTCGGGGCGGAGAGTGCTTCCATCCAGGGCTGGTGGAGGAGGGGGTAGCTATGTAAACCAGCTAATCTGGGATGCAGGACTAATAGTGGGAGGCTGGTGCCCTGGCCATGTCTGGGATCCCAGGGACTAATGGCTGAAGGGGGGCTGGTGTATCTGACCAGCTAATACAGATACAGGACCCAATAAGTCCAAGCTTTCCTAGTTAGATGACGTCAGCATCTGCACTCGGTCCATGAGTAGTATTACATTTCATTACATTTCATTATAGTACAACGGTTTGGTTGTAATCTTGGCAATTTTTCTTCTTCAGCTAGCTACATAGCCGTCTTTTATCATAGATAATTCGTGATATCGTATTTCATAAATCCCTGGCAGTCTACACCGCCCTGCTAGCCAGCTAGCTGCGTCCACTGGGTGGCTGGTCCACACCGTCTGCGATTGGCAGCACAGCTATCCGCACTCAACTGAGCGACTTGATTAGTGTGGTGTTGACAGCTACATAGTTGTCTTTGCTGTCTTCGTATCAAAGATAATTGTAGTTTTAGAGTGTGTAGTTTTAGGTGATTATGCCGGTGCCGAGGTTAGCTAGCCAGCTGTTTGTCGTCCTTGCTTGGCCATGAGAACACTGCTGGCCAGCCAACAGCTAGCCAACGTCTTCCGAACAGAACTTCCGCACTCAACAATCCAAGTGCATTTCAGCCCAACTCACAGGTAGTATCACATTTTCATTTCATTACAGTACAACGGCTTGATTTTGTTTGATCGTAGCTAGCTACATACTGGCTACTACATAGCGCGTCTTTATCAAAGATAATTGTGTACAGTCTTGGCTGACGATTTCCCTGGGTTAGCTAACCAGCTATTGTCGTTCTTTTAGCATAGCGTAACGTAATCAACACTGCTAGCTAGCCAGCTGACTTTGGCCTACACGGTAGAAACTATTCAACAACGACTTGATTGGTGTCAGTCGACAACCACTGCGGCTGTAAGCCACCCATGGTCGCAGCGCCCAGCCTCTGCCAGCTAGCCTACTTCAGCAGTACCATATCATTTTAATCATTTTAGTCAATAAGATTCTTTGCTCGTAGCTCAACTTTCTGAACATTCGGACGTGTAGTCCACTTGTCATTCAATCTCCTTTGCATTAGCGTAGCCTCTTCTGCAACCTGTCAACTATGTGTCTGTCTATCCCTGTTCTCTCCTCTCTGCACAGACCATACAAAGCGCTCCACACCGCGTGGCGCGACCACCTAATCTGGTGGTCCCAGCGCGCCCGCGACCCACGTGGAGTTCAGGTCTCCGGTAGCCTCTGGAACTGCCCGATCTACGGCCAACAAAGGCAGAGTTCATCTCAGCCTATGCCTCCCTCAGTCCCTCGACTTCTTGGCTCTGGCCAGGAAACAGCTGGATCACCACAGACAACACTGCTACTCCTACTGCTCTCTCTTCGTCTGCCCACGT
>NW_027030227.1:0-2007 GCF_034236695.1 Oncorhynchus nerka
GGCTTTATTACTCCTGTGTGAACTAGGGCTTTATTACTCCTGTGTGAACTAGGGCTTTATTACTCCTGTGTGAACTAGGGCTTTATTACTCCTGTGTGAACTAGGGCTTTATTACTCCTGTGTGAACTAGGGCTTTATTACTCCTGTGTGAACTAGGGCTTTATTACTCCTGTGTGAACTAGGGCTTTATTACTCCTGTGTGAACTAGGGCTTTATTACTCCTGTGTGAACTAGGGCTTTATTACTCCGGTGTGAACTAGGGCTTTATTACTCCTGTGTGAACTGGGCTTTATTACTCCTGTGTGAACTAGGGCTTTATTACTCCTGTGTGAACTAGGGCTTTATTACTCCTGTGTGAACTAGGGCTTTATTACTCCTGTGTGAACTAGGGCTTTATTACTCCTGTGTGAACTAGGGCTTTATTACTCCTGTGTGAACTAGGGCTTTATTACTCCTGTGTGAACTAGGGCTTTATTACTCCTGTGTGAACTAGGGCTTTATTACTCCTGTGTGAACTAGGGCTTTATTACTCCTGTGTGAACTAGGGCTTTATTACTCCTGTGTGAACTAGGGCTTTATTACTCCTGTGTGAACTAGGGCTTTATTACTCCTGTGTGAACTAGGGCTTTATTACTCCTGTGTGAACTAGGGCTTTATTACTCCTGTGTGAACTAGGGCTTTATTACTCCTGTGTGAACTAGGGCTTTATTACTCCTGTGTGAACTAGGGCTTTATTACTCCTGTGTGAACTAGGGCTTTATTACTCCTGTGTGAACTAGGGCTTTATTACTCCTGTGTGAACTAGGGCTTTATTACTCCTGTGTGAACTAGGGCTTTATTACTCCTGTGTGAACTAGGGCTTTATTACTCCTGTGTGAACTAGGGCTTTATTACTCCTGTGTGAACTAGGGCTTTATTACTCCTGTGTGAACTAGGGCTTTATTACTCCTGTGTGAACTAGGGCTTTATTACTCCTGTGTGAACTAGGGCTTTATTACTCCTGTGTGAACTAGGGCTTTATTACTCCTGTGTGAACTAGGGCTTTATTACTCCTGTGTGAACTAGGGCTTTATTACTCCTGTGTGAACTAGGGCTTTATTACTCCTGTGTGAACTAGGGCTTTATTACTCCTGTGTGAACTAGGGCTTTATTACTCCTGTGTGAACTAGGGCTTTATTACTCCTGTGTGAACTAGGGCTTTATTACTCCTGTGTGAACTAGGGCTTTATTACTCCTGTGTGAACTAGGGCTTTATTACTCCTGTGTGAAGTAGGGCTTTATTACTCCTGTGTGAACTAGGGCTTTATTACTCCTGTGTGAAGTAGGGCTTTATTACTCCTGTGTGAACTAGGGCTTTATTACTCCTGTGTGAACTAGGGCTTTATTACTCCTGTGTGAACTAGGGCTTTATTACTCCTGTGTGAACTAGGGCTTTATTACTCCTGTGTGAACTAGGGCTTTATTACTCCTGTGTGAAGTAGGGCTTTATTACTCCTGTGTGAACTAGGGCTTTATTACTCCTGTGTGAACTAGGGCTTTATTACTCCTGTGTGAACTAGGGCTTTATTACTCCTGTGTGAACTAGGGCTTTATTACTCCTGTGTGAAGTAGGGCTTTATTACTCCTGTGTGAACTAGGGCTTTATTACTCCTGTGTGAACTAGGGCTTTATTACTCCTGTGTGAACTAGGGCTTTATTACTCCTGTGTGAACTAGGGCTTTGTTACTCCTGTGTGAACTGAGGCTTTATTACTCCTGTGTGAACTAGGGCTTTATTACTCCTGTGTGGACTATGGACTTTATTACTCCTGTGTGAACTAGGGCTTTATTACTCCTGTGTGAACTAGGGCTTTATTACTCCTGTGTGAAGTAGGGCTTTATTACTCCTGTGTGAACTAGGGCTTTGTTACTCCTGTGTGAACTACGGACTTTATTACTCCTGTGTGAACTAGGGCTTTATTACTCCTGTGTGAACTAGGGCTTTATTACTCCTGTGTGAACTAGGGCT
>NW_027030228.1:0-2008 GCF_034236695.1 Oncorhynchus nerka
ACTACAAGTAGTGAGTGGAGTTACAAAGAGACTATACAACTACAAGTAGTGAGTGGAGTTACAAAGAGACTATACAACTACAAGTAGTGAGTGGAGTTACAGACTATACAACTACAAGTAGTGAGTGGAGTTACAAAGAGACTATACAACTACAAGTAGTGAGTGGAGTTACAAAGAGACTATACATCTACAAGTAGTGAGTGGAGTTACAAAGAGACTATACAACTACAAGTAGTGAGTGGAGTTACAAAGAGACTATACAACTACAAGTAGTGAGTGGAGTTACAAAGAGACTATACAACTACAAGTAGTGAGTGGAGTTACAGACTATACAACTACAAGTAGTGAGTGGAGTTACAAAGAGACTATACATCTACAAGTAGTGAGTGGAGTTACAAGTAGTGAGTGGATTACAAAGACTATACAACTACAAGTAGTGAGTGGAGTTACAGACTATACAACTACAAGTAGTGAGTGGAGTTACAAAGAGACTATACAACTACAAGTAGTGAGTGGAGTTACAAAGAGACTATACAACTACAAGTAGTGAGTGGAGACTATTACAAGTAGTGAGTGGAGTTATACTAACAACAAGTACAAGTAGTGAGTGGAGTTACAAACAGACTATACAACTACAAGTAGTGAGTGGAGTTACAGACTATACAACTACAAGTAGTGAGTGGAGTTACAAAGAGACTATACAACTACAAGTAGTGAGTGGAGTTACAAAGAGACTATACAACTACAAGTAGTGAGTGGAGTTACAAAGAGACTATACAACTACAAGTAGTGAGTGGAGTTACAGACTATACAACTACAAGTAGTGAGTGGAGTACAAACAGACTATACAACAAGTAGTGAGTGGAGTTACAGACTATACAACTACAAGTAGTGAGTGGAGTTACAAAGAGACTATACAACTACAAGTAGTGAGTGGAGTTACAGACTATACAACTACAAGTAGTGAGTGGAGTTACAAAGAGACTATACAACTACAAGTAGTGAGTGGAGTGGAGTTACAAAGAGACTATACAACTACAAGTAGTGAGTGGAGTTACAAAGAGACTATACAACTACAAGTAGTGAGTGGAGTTACAAAGAGACTATACAACTACAAGTAGTGAGTGGAGTTACAGACTATACAACTACAAGTAGTGAGTGGAGTTACAAAGAGACTATACAACTACAAGTAGTGAGTGGAGTTGGACTATACAACTACAAGTAGTGAGTACAAACAGACTATACAACTACAAGTGGAGTTACAAAGAGAGTGGAGTTACAAGTAGTGAGTGGAGTTAACAGACTATACAACTACAAGTAGTGAGTGGAGTTACAAAGAGACTATACAACTACAAGTAGTGAGTGGAGTTACAAAGAGACAAGTAGTGAGTAGTTACAGACAACTACAAGTAGTGAGTGGAGTTACAAAGAGACTATACAACTACAAGTAGTGAGTGGAGTTACAGACTATACAACTACAAGTAGTGAGTGGAGTTACAGACTATACAACTACAAGTAGTGAGTGGAGTTACAGACTATACAACTACAAGTAGTGAGTGGAGTTACAAAGAGACTATACATCTACAAGTAGTGAGTGGAGTTACAGACTATACAACTACAAGTAGTGAGTGGAGTTACAAAGAGACTATACAACTACAAGTAGTGAGTGGAGTTACAAAGAGACTATACAACTACAAGTAGTGAGTGGAGTTACAAAGAGACTATACAACTACAAGTAGTGAGTAGTTACAGACATACAACTACAAGTAGTGAGTGGAGTTACAAAGAGACTATACAACTACAAGACTATACAACTACAAGTGAGTGGAGTTACAAAGAGACTATACAACTACAAGTAGTGAGTGGAGTTACAAAGAGACTATACAACTACAAGTAGTGAGTGGAGTTACAAAGAGACTATACAACTACAAGTAGTGAGTGGAGTTACAAAGAGACTATACAACTACAAGTAGTGAGTGGAGTTACAGACTATACAACTACAAGTAGT
>NW_027030229.1:0-2011 GCF_034236695.1 Oncorhynchus nerka
GACACAGATAACAGAGCTGACACAGATAACGGAGCTGCACACGGAGCTGACACAGATAACAGAGCTGACACAGATAACAGAGCTGACACAGATAACAGAGCTGACACAGATATCGGAGCTGACACAGATAACAGGGCTGACACAGATAACAGAGCTGACACAGATAACGGAGCTGACACAGATAACAGAGCTGACACAGATAACAGAGCTGACACAGATGACAGAGCTGACACAGATAACGGAGCTGACACAGATGACAGAGCTGACACAGATAACGGAGCTGACACAGATGACAGAGCTGACACAGATAACAGAGCTGACACAGATAATGGAGATGACACAGATAACAGAGCTGACACAGATAACAGGGCTGACACAGATAACGGGGCTGACACAGATAACAGAGCTGACACAGATAACAGAGCTGACACAGATAACAGGGCTGACACAGATAACAGAGCTGACACAGATAACAGAGCTGACACAGATAACAGAGCTGACACAGATAACAGGGCTGACACAGATAACAGAGCTGACACAGATAACAGAGCTGACACAGAAAATGGAGCTGACAGATAATGGAGCTGACACAGATAACAGGGCTGACACAGATAACAGGGCTGACACAGATAACAGAGCTGACACAGATAATAGGGCTGACACAGATAACAGGGCTGACACAGATAATGGAGCTGACACAGATAATGGAGCTGACACAGATATCGGGGCTGACACAGATAACAGGGCTGACACAGATAACAGAGCTGACACAGATAATGGAGCTGCCACAGATAACAGAGCTAACAGGAGCTGACACAGATAAGAGCTGACACAGAGCTGACACAGATAACAGAGCTGACACAGATAATGGAGCTGACACAGATAATGGAGCTGACACAGATAACAGAGCTGACACAGATAATAGAGCTGACACAGATAACAGGGCTGACACAGATAACAGAGGCTGACACAGATAACAGAGCTGACACAGATAATGGAGCTGACACAGATAACAGAGCTGACACAGATAACAGAGCTGACACAGATAACAGAGCTGACACAGATAACAGAGCTGACACAGATAATGGAGCTGACACAGATAACAGAGCTGACACAGATAATGGAGCTGACACAGATGACAGAGCTGACACAGATAACAAACTGACACATAACAGAGCTGACACAGATAACAGAGCTGACACAGATAACAGAGCTGACACAGATAACAGAGCTGACACAGATAATGGAGCTGACACAGATAATGGACAGATAACAGGGCTGACACAGATAACAGGGCTGACACAGATAACAGGGCTGACACATGAACAGATAACAGGATGAGAGACACTGACACAGATAACAGAGCTGACACAGATAATGGAGCTGACACAGATGACGATAACAGGGCTGACACAGATAACGGAGCTGACACAGATAACAGAGCTGACACAGATAATGGAGCTGACACAGATAACAGGGCTGACACAGATAACGGGCCTGACACAGATAACGGATACAGCTAGTGATAATAATGTTCATAGTGATGTTGATAATGTTGATGACGGTGATGATGAACATAATGATGAAGATGGTGGTGATGATGAAGATGGTGGTGATGATGATGATGATGATGGTGGTGGTAGTGATGATGAAGATGATGAAAATAATGATGGTGATGATAATGATGGCGATGATGAAGATGATGTTGAAGATGGTGGTGATGATGATGATGAAGATGGTGGTGGTGATGATGATGATGGTGGTGGTGGTGGTGATGATGAAGATGATGAAGATAATGATGGTGATGATAATGATGGCGATGATGAAGATGATGGTGATGATCTTGATGATGATAATAATGATGTTGTGATAATGTTGATAATCATCACATTCTATACATTAATGTAAAGCCACCAATTTCAGAATATTATTATTTCTTCTTCCCGAACACAACAGAAGGTTACAACCTGGAAAATCTGACTTCATATTCGACTTGTGAGTTGTTAGTGTT
>NW_027030230.1:0-2011 GCF_034236695.1 Oncorhynchus nerka
CCTCAAAGCCCCAGACTGCCCCTCAGAAAGATGTCCTGTCCCCTCAAAGCCCCAGACTGCCCCTCAGAAAGATGTCCTGTCCCCTCAAAGCCCCAGACTGCCCTCTCAGAAAGATGTCCTGTCCCTTCAAAGCCCCAGACTGCCCCTCAGAAAGATGTCCTGTCCCTCAAAGCCCCAGACTGCCCCTCAGAAAGATGTCCTGTCCCCTCAAAGCCCCAGACTGCCCCTCAGAAAGATGTCCTGTCCCTCAAAGCCCCAGACTGCTCCCTCAGAAAGATGTCCTGTCCCTCAAAGCCCCAGACTGCCCCTCAGAAAGATGTCCTGTCCTGCCCTCAAAGCCCCAGACTGCCCCTCAGAAAGATGTCCTGTCCCCTCAAAGCCCCAGACTGCCCCTCAGAAAGATGTCCTGTCCCTCAAAGCCCCAGACTGCCCCTCAGAAAGATGTCCTGTCCCCTCAAAGCCCCAGACTGCCCCTCAGAAAGATGTCCTGTCCCCTCAAAGCCCCAGACTGCCCCTCAGAAAGATGTCCTGTCCCCTCAAAGCCCCAGACTGCCCCTCAGAAAGATGTCCTGTCCCCTCAAAGCCCCAGACTGCCCCTCAGAAAGATGTCCTCTCCCCTCAAAGCCCCAGACTGCCCCTCAGAAAGATGTCCTGTCCCCTCAAAGCCCCAGACTGCCCCTCAGAAAGATGTCCTGTCTCCTCAAAGCCCCAGACTGCCCCTCAGAAAGATGTCCTGTCCCCTCAAAGCCCCAGACTGCCCCTCAGAAAGATGTCCTGTCCCCTCAAAGCCCCAGACTGCCCCTCAGAAAGATGTCCTGTCCCCTCAAAGCCCCAGACTGCCCCTCAGAAAGATGTCCTGTCCCTCAAAGCCCCAGACTGCCCCTCAGAAAGATGTCCTCTCCCTCAAAGCCCCAGACTGCCCCTCAGAAAGATGTCCTGTCCCCTCAAAGCCCCAGACTGCCCCTCAGAAAGATGTCCTGTCCCTCAAAGCCCCAGACTGCCCCTCAGAAAGATGTCCTGTCCCCTCAAAGCCCCAGACTGCCCCTCAGAAAGATGTCCTGTCCCCTCAAAGCCCCAGACTGCCCCTCAGAAAGATGTCCTGTCCCCTCAAAGCCCCAGACTGCCCCTCAGAAAGATGTCCTCTCCCCTCAAAGCCCCAGACTGCCCTCAGAAAGATGTCCTGTCCCCTCAAAGCCCCAGACTGCCCCTCAGAAAGATGTCCTGTCCCCTCAAAGCCCCAGACTGCCCCTCAGAAAGATGTCCTGTCCCCTCAAAGCCCCAGACTGCCCCTCAGAAAGATGTCCTGTCCCCTCAAAGCCCCAGACTGCCCCTCAGAAAGATGTCCTGTCCCCTCAAAGCCCCAGACTGCCCCTCAGAAAGATGTCCTGTCCCTCAAAGCCCCAGACTGCCCCTCAGAAAGATGTCCTGTCCCCTCAAAGCCCCAGACTGCCCCTCAGAAAGATGTCCTCTCCCCTCAAAGCCCCAGACTGCCCCTCAGAAAGATGTCCTGTCCCCTCAAAGCCCCAGACTGCCCCTCAGAAAGATGTCCTGTCCCCTCAAAGCCCCAGACTGCCCCTCAGAAAGATGTCCTGTCCCCTCAAAGCCCCAGACTGCCCCTCAGAAAGATGTCCTCTCCCCTCAAAGCCCCAGACTGCCCCTCAGAAAGATGTCCTGTCCCCTCAAAGCCCCAGACTGCCCCTCAGAAAGATGTCCTGTCCCCTCAAAGCCCCAGACTGCCCCTCAGAAAGATGTCCTGTCCCCTCAAAGCCCCAGACTGCCCCTCAGAAAGATGTCCTGTCCCCTCAAAGCCCCAGACTGCCCCTCAGAAAGATGTCCTGTCCCCTCAAAGCCCCAGACTGCCCCTCAGAAAGATGTCCTGTCCCCTCAAAGCCCCAGACTGCCCCTCAGAAAGATGTCCTGTCCCCTCAAAGCCCCAGACTGCCCCTCAGAAAGATGTCCTCTCCCCTCAAAGCCCCAGACTGCCCCTCAGAAAGATGTCCTGTCCCTCAAA
>NW_027030231.1:0-2011 GCF_034236695.1 Oncorhynchus nerka
ATGTGGGGGCTATATACAGGGTAACAGTACAGAGTCATGTGTGGGCTATATGGGATGTGCCAGCACAAGTCAATGTGGAGGCTATATACAGGGGGTAACAGTACAGAGTCAATGTGTAGGCTATATACAGGATGTACCAGTACAGAGTCAATGTGGAGGCTATATACAGGGGGTACCAGTACAGAGTCAATGTGGGGGCTATATACAGGATGTACCAGTACAGAGTCAATGTGAAGGCTATATACATGGGGTACCAGTACAGAGTCAATGTGGAGGCTATATTCAGGAGGTACCAGTACATAGTTAATGTGGAGGCTATATACAGGGGATACCAGTACAGAGTCAATGTGGAGGCTATATACAGGGGGTAACGGTACAGAGTCAATGTGGAGGCTATATAAAGGGTGTGCCGGTACAGTCAATGTGGAGGTTATATACAGGGGGTACCGGTACAGAGTCAATGTGGAGGCTATATACAGGGGGTACCAGTACAGAGTCAATGTGGAGGCTATATACAGGAGGTACCAGTACAGGGTCAATGTGAAGGCTTGCTCGTGTTTCTTGGCCCAAGCAAGTCTCTTCTTCTTTTTGGTGTGCTTGAGAAGTGGTTTCTTTGCAGCAATTCGACCATGAAGGCCTGATTCACACAGTCTCCTCTGAACAGTTGATATTGAGATGTGTCTGTTCATTCAACTCTGTGAAGCATTTATTTGGGGAGCAATTTCTGAGGCTGGTAACTCTAATGAACTAATCCTCTGCAGCAGAAGTAACTCTGGGTCTCAATAAAATGCAAATTAATTACTTAAAAATCATTCAATGTGATTTTCTGGATTTTTGTTTTAGATTCCGTCTCTCATGGTTGAAGCCTGCTACCACCCTCTGCCCCCAGCTGTGCTCTGGACACCATATGTGAACTGATTGCCCCCCATCTATCTTCAGAGCTCGTGCTGCTAGGCGACCTAAACTGGAACATGCTTAACACCCCAGCCATCCTACAATCTAAGCTTGATGCCCCCAATAAAATAAAATAAAATAAAATTTATTTATATAGCCCTTCGTACATCAGCTGATATCTCAAAGTGCTGTACAGAAACCCAGCCTAAAACCCCAAACAGCAAGCAATGCAGGTGTAGAAGCACGGTGGCTAGGAAAAACTCCCTAGAAAGGCCAAAACCTAGGAAGAAACCTAGAGAGGAACCAGGCTAGGTGGGGTGGCCAGTCCTCTTCTGGCTGTGCCGGGTGGAGATTATAACAGAACATGGCCAAGATGTTCAAATGTTCATAAATGACCAGCATGGTCGAATAATAATAAGGCAGAACAGTTGAAACTGGAGCAGCAGCACAGTCAGGTGGACTGGGGACAGCAAGGAGTCATCATGTCAGGTAGTCCTGGGGCACGGTCCTAGGGCTCAGGTCAGTTGAAACTGGAGCAGCAGCATGGCCAGGTGGACTGGGGACAGCAAGGAGTCATCATGTCAGGTAGTCCTGGGGCATGGTCCTAGGGCTCAGGTCAGTTGAAACTGGAGCAGCAGCATGGCCAGGTGGACTGGGGACAGCAAGGAGTCATCATGTCAGGTAGTCCTGGGGCATGGTCCTAGGGCTCAGGTCCTCCGAGAGAGAGAAAGAAAGAGAGAAGGAGAGAATTAGAGAACGCACACTTAGATTCACACAGGACACCGAATAGGACAGGAGAAGTACTCCAGATATAACAAACTGACCCCAGCCCCCCGACACATAAACTACTGCAGCATAAATACTGGAGGCTGAGACAGGAGGGGTTAGGAGACACTGTGGCCCCATCCGAGGACACCCCGGACAGGGCCAAACAGGAAGGATATAACCCACCCACTTTGCCAAAGCACAGCCCCCACACCACTAGAGGGATATCTTCAACCACCAACTTACCATCCTGAGACAAGGCTGAGTATAGCCCACAAAGATCTCCGCCACGGCACAACCCAAGGGGGGCACCAACCCAGACAGGATGACCACAACAGTGAATCAACCCACT
>NW_027030232.1:0-2017 GCF_034236695.1 Oncorhynchus nerka
GTTCTGAGTGTGTCACAATGAGAAACCAGACTATAACGTCTATGGATGGTGTTCTGAGCCGTGTCACAATGAGACCCCGGACTATAACGCCTATGGATGGTGGATGGTGTGACACCGGACTCTCTATGGATGGTGTTCTGAGCCGTGTCACAATGAGACACCGGACTACAACGTCTATGGATGGTGTTCTGAGCCGTGTCACAATGAGACCCCGGACTACAACGTCTATGGATGGTGTTCTGAGTGTGTCACAATGAGACACCGGACTATAACGCCTATGGATGGTGGTCTGAGCCATCACAATGAGACCCCGGACTACAACGTCTATGGATGGTGTTCTGAGTGTGTCACAATGAGACACCGGACTATAACGTCTATGGATGGTGTTCTGAGCCGTGTCACAATGAGACACCGGACTATAACGCCTATGGATGGTGTTCTGAGTGTGTCACAATGAGAAACCGGACTATACGTCTATGGATGGTGTTCTGAGCCATGTCACAATGAGACCCGGACTATAACGTCTATGGATGGTGTTCTGAGCCGTGTCACAATGAGACCCCGGACTATAATGTCTATGGATGGTGTTCTGAGTGTCACAATGAGACACGTCGGATGATGTTCTGGTGTGTCAACTATCTATGGATGGTGTTCTGAGTGTGTCACAATGAGACACCGGACTACAATCTATGGACGTCTATGGATGGTGTTCTGAGCTGTGTCACAATGAGACACCGGACTATAACGTCTATGGATGGTGTTCTGAGTGTGTCACAATGAGACACCGGACTATAACGCTCTATGGATGGTGTTCTGAGTGTGTCACAATGAGAAACCGGACTATAACGTCTATGGATGGTGTTCTGAGCCGTGTCACAATGAGACCCCGGACTATAACGTCTATGGATGGTGTTCTGACCGGACTATAACCTATGGATGTGTCACAATGAGACACCGGACTATAACGTCTATGGATGGTGTTCTGAGTGTGTCACAATGAGACCCCGGACTATAACGTCTATGGATGGTGTTCTGAGCCGTGTCACAATGAGAAACCGGACTATAACGTCTATGGATGGTGTTCTGAGTGTGTCACAATGAGACACCGGACTATAACGTCTATGGATGGTGTTCTGAGCCGTGTCACAATGAGACCCCGGACTACAACGTCTATGGATGGTGTTCTGAGTGTGTCACAATGAGACACCGGACTATAACGTCTATGGATGGTGTTCTGAGTGTGTCACAATGAGTGGACTATGTCAATCTATGGATGGTGTTCTGAGTGTGTCACAATGAGACACCGGACTATAACGTCTATGGATGGTGTTCTGAGTGTGTCACAATGAGACACCGGACTATAACGTCTATGGATGGTGTTCTGAGCCGTGTCACAATGAGACCCCGGACTATAACGTCTATGGATGGTGTTCTGAGCCGTGTCACAATGAGACCCCAGACTATAATGTCTATGGATGGTGTTCTGAGTGTGTCACAATGAGACCCCGGACTATAACGTCTATGGATGGTGTTCTGAGTGTGTCACAATGAGACACCGGACTATAACGTCTATGGATGGTGTTCTGAGCCATGTCACAATGAGACCCCGGACTACAACGTCTATGGATGGTGTTCTATGGATGGTGTTCTGAGTGTGTCACAATGAGACACCGGACTATAACGTCTATGGATGGTGTCACAATGAGAAACCGGACTATCTGAGCCGTGTCACAATGAGACACCGGACTATAACGTCTATGGATGGTGTTCTGAGCCATTCACAATGAGAGACTACAACGTCTATGGATGGTGTTCTGAGTGTGTCACTATGAGACACCGGACTATAACGTCTATGGATGGTGTCCTGAGTGTGTCACAATGAGAAACCGGACTATAACGTCTATGGATGGTGTTCTGAGTGTGTCACAATGAGACACCGGACTATAACGTCTATGGATGGTGTTCTGAGCCGTGTCACAATGAGACCCCAGACTATAACGTCTATGGATGGTGTTCT
>NW_027030233.1:0-2018 GCF_034236695.1 Oncorhynchus nerka
CTACTATAGACAGCGGGCTGACTAGTGATTGATAACTCGTCTCCTACTATAGACAGTGGGCTGACTAGTGATTGATAACTGTCTCCTACTATAGACAGTGGGCTGACTAGTGATTGATAACTGTCTCCTACTATAGACAGTGGGCTGACTAGTGATTGATAACTGTCTCCTACTATAGACAGTGGGCTGACTAGTGATTGATAACTGTCTCCTACTATAGACAGCGGGCTGACTAGTGATTGATAACTGTCTCCTACTATAGACAGTGGGCTGACTAGTGATTGATAACTGTCTCCTACTATAGACAGCGGGCTGACTAGTGATTGATAACTGTCTCCTACTATAGACAGTGGGCTGACTAGTGATTGATAACTGTCTCCTACTATAGACAGTGGGCTGACTAGTGATTGATAACTGTCTCCTACTATAGACAGCGGGCTGACTAGTGATTGATAACTGTCTCCTACTATAGACAGCGGGCTGACTAGTGATTGATAACTGTCTCCTACTATAGACAGCGGGCTGACTAGTGATTGATAACTGTCTCCTACTATAGACAGCGGGCTGACTAGTGATTGATAACTGTCTCCTACTATAGACAGCGGGCTGACTAGTGATTGATAACTGTCTCCTACTATAGACAGCGGGCTGACTAGTGATTGATAACTGTCTCCTACTATAGACAGCGGGCTGACTAGTGATTGATAACTGTCTCCTACTATAGACAGCGGGCTGACTAGTGATTGATAACTGTCTCCTACTATAGACAGCGGGCTGACTAGTGATTGATAACTGTCTCCTACTATAGACAGTGGGCTGACTAGTGATTGATAACTGTCTCCTACTATAGACAGTGGGCTGACTAGTGATTGATAACTGTCTCCTACTATAGACAGTGGGCTGACTAGTGATTGATAACTGTCTCCTACTATAGACAGTGGGCTGACTAGTGATTGATAACTGTCTCCTACTATAGACAGTGGGCTGACTAGTGATTGATAACTGTCTCCTACTATAGACAGCGGGCTGACTAGTGATTGATAACTGTCTCCTACTATAGACAGCGGGCTGACTAGTGATTGATAACTGTCTCCTACTATAGACAGCGGGCTGACTAGTGATTGATAACTGTCTCCTACTATAGACAGCGGGCTGACTAGTGATTGATAACTGTCTCCTACTATAGACAGCGGGCTGACTAGTGATTGATAACTGTCTCCTACTATAGACAGCGGGCTGACTAGTGATTGATAACTGTCTCCTACTATAGACAGCGGGCTGACTAGTGATTGATAACTGTCTCCTACTATAGACAGCGGGCTGACTAGTGATTGATAACTGTCTCCTACTATAGACAGCGGGCTGACTAGTGATTGATAACTGTCTCCTACTATAGACAGCGGGCTGACTAGTGATTGATAACTGTCTCCTACTATAGACAGTGGGCTGACTAGTGATTGATAACTGTCTCCTACTATAGACAGCGGGCTGACTAGTGATTGATAACTGTCTCCTACTATAGACAGTGGGCTGACTAGTGATTGATAACTGTCTCCTACTATAGACAGCGGGCTGACTAGTGATTGATAACTGTCTCCTACTATAGACAGTGGGCTGACTAGTGATTGATAACTGTCTCCTACTATAGACAGTGGGCTGACTAGTGATTGATAACTGTCTCCTACTATAGACAGCGGGCTGACTAGTGATTGATAACTGTCTCCTACTATAGACAGCGGGCTGACTAGTGATTGATAACTGTCTCCTACTATAGACAGCGGGCTGACTAGTGATTGATAACTGTCTCCTACTATGGACAGCGGGCTGACTAGTGATTGATAACTGTCTCCTACTATAGACAGTGGGGCTGACTAGTGATTGATAACTGTCTCCTACTATAGACAGCGGGCTGACTAGTGATTGATAACTGTCTCCTACTATGGACAGTGGGCTGACTAGTGATTGATAACTGTCTCCTACTATAGACAGTGGGCTGACTAGTGATTGATAACTGTCTC
>NW_027030234.1:0-2019 GCF_034236695.1 Oncorhynchus nerka
ATGGCTGGTTCTTTTTATTGACACCGGAGGCTCCTTGACTTTGACGTGAAGTGGAAAAATAATTTCTCTATTTTCATTTTGGACCTTTAATCCCAGATAAATGGCCATAACTCAAATACCGTTGAGGCCTAGACGCCATCTTGTTCGGGGCCAACTGCCCATTATGCCAAACATACGCTCACCGAGTTTCGGCTTCGAAATATTTTCCGTTTTCGAGATAAGGCCCCGTCGTGAATCGTGATGTTTTGTCCAATAGCAATATGATTGACTTTTGTCCAATTTTATTATCATATATATATATTTTTTTACATGTGCATAAGTAATATGTTTTGTCCATTTTCAATATGATTTCATAGGAAGTCAAAAGTCAAAAGTCAAAAATGTCAAAATTTTGTAAAAAACTTCACACACCCTAAGGCTACCCCTGACTACTGCCCCTTCTGGAGGAATTCGGTACCCATATAAAACATGATACATTTTTGTCAAAAGTTGCTAATATTTGCATATAAAAAATATTATCGAATAGGAAACACTCTAAAGCTTCTAAAACCGTTTAACTTTTGTCTCAGAAGTAGAAGCAGAAGTGTCAGGGCATGCATTCTCCCAAAGTCTCTCTTGTAATGGAAAAAGTTGCCACCACTTTGACGTCATCGTATACGTACTTACCAAGCAGTTATAACCATGGGAACAGTTTCCACGTCTTCAGCGCGAAGCCTGCTTTCGATGAGGCGTGTAATTGTGAGAATCGCGCTCTCACGAGACGTTCAGCGCGCCGAAAGTTTCAAAAAAAAAAAAGTTTACCCAATGCGCGCTGTGAAGTTTCTCTCTCTTTTCCTCAGGATGGATTGAACAACGTGTGTGTGTCTGTTCGCCCTCACCATTGCTGTAGACCTTTATAACATGTTAAGGCTTAATTATGAACATAGTTTGACAAGTTTACTCGACATATAATGTATACTTTCGACGTTTTGGTGCGCATCCACTATAAATTTGCATACATTTCGACCGAAATGTGGCTAGTTTGAGAACCGAAAGACACAGACTTGAAAACTGAATGCTAACTTGGTGAGTATTAACCCTTCCAGGTCTTCTGATGGAAGAACAGCAACGGTAAGGGAATATTTATGTGTTAATTTTGGGTTTCTGTCGACTCCAAGATAGTCATTATGCTAAATGGGAGCGCCGACTCCCTATTATAGCCTAGTGAACGCAAAATGGAACGTTAAAAATAAATGTAACACAGCGATTGCATTTAGAAGAAGTTTATCTTGCTATACATATGTAAAACATGCATATTTAGTCAAAGTTTATGATGTGTATTCCTTGTTAGCTGACGTTATCTGCCGGAGCTATTTTATTTCTCCTGACATTGCAGTAGCATTTTTTGAACGATGCATAATTGTAAACAGAGATTTATGGATATATATTGCAGATTATTGAGAAAAAAAATGAATGTACTGTGTAACATGTTATATTTCTGTCATCTGATGAAGATTTCAAAAGGTTAGTGAAATGATATTTCTTTTAATCCTGCGTTTGTTGATTGCATATTTTTTCCTACTTGGCTATGCTAATGAGGTATGTCTGCAGTGGTGGTTGGACATAAATATGTGCTATGTTTTCGCCGTAAAACATTTTAGAAATCTGACTTGCTGGGTAGATAAACAACTTGTTTATCTTTCATTTGAGCTATTTTTCTTGTTAATGTGTGGAGGTTAAATATTTTTAGGATTATTTCTTGCGTTCCATGCGGCACCTTCCAGCTGAACGTGGGGGGGAAAGTTCCCAGGTGGGTCTCAAGATCCCTGTAAGGTTAAAAAAGTGCTTTCTGGACCGTTTTTCTAAATTCTTTCAAATTTTGTGTCAATTACACACGTATAAGAACTGTATCAACATACTTTAGTTGTATTTTATTATCATATTTTTTAAATATTTTTTTAAAACTTGTGCATAAAGAATATGATTTGTCCATTTACAATATGATTTCATAGGAAGTCAAAAGTCAAAGTCAAAAGTCAC
>NW_027030235.1:0-2022 GCF_034236695.1 Oncorhynchus nerka
GGGAAACATACATCATTCTGTTAGTCAGTATAGTTCCAGCCAGATTCACCCCAACCCTCCTCAGGTCACTGCAGGGAAACATACAGTCATTCTGTTAGTCAGTATAGTTCCAGCCAGGTTCACCCCAACCCTCCTCAGGTCACTGCAGGGGAAACATACATCATTCTGTTAGTCAGTAGTTCCAGCCAGATTCACCTAACCCTCCCCAGTCACTGCAGGGGAAACATACATCATTCTCTGTTAGTCAGTACATAGTTCCCAGCCAGATCTGTTCCTAATCCCTCTCAGGTCACTGTAGGAAACATATCATTCTGAGTGGTCAGTATAGTTCCAGCCAGATTCAATTCTAACCCTCCTCAGGTCACTGCAGGGGAAACATACATCATTCTGTTGGGGTCAGTATAGTTCCAGCCAGGTTCACCCCAACCCTCCTCAGGTCACTGCAGGGGAAACATACATCATTCTGTTAGTCAGTATAGTTCCAGCCAGGTTCACCCCAACCCTCCTCAGGTCACTGCAGGGGAACATACATCATTCTGTTAGTCAGTATAGTTCAGCCAGGTTCACCCCAACCCTCCTCAGGTCACTGCAGGGGAAACATACATCATTCTGTTAGTCAGTATAGTTCCAGCCAGGTTCACCCCCAACCCTCCTCAGGTCACTGCAGGGGAAACATACATCATTCTGTTAGTCAGTATAGTTCCAGCCAGATTCACTCCCAACTCCTCAGGTCACTGCAGGGGAAACATACATCATTCTGTTAGTCAGTATAGTTCCAGCCAGATTCACCCCAACCCTCCTCAGGTCCTGCAGGTGGGAAATACATCATTCTGTTAGTCAGTATAGTTCCAGCCAGGTTCACCCCAACCCTCCTCAGGTCACTGCAGGAACATACATCATTCTGTTAGTCAGTATAGTTCCAGCCAGATTCACCCCAACCCTCCTCAGGTCACTGCAGGGGAAACATACATCATTCTGTTAGTCAGTATAGTTCAGTTAGATTCACCCCAGCCTCCTCCAGGTCACTGCAGGAAACATACATCATTCTGTTAGTCAGTATAGTTTCAGCCAGATTCACCCCCAACCCTCCTCAGGTCACTGCAGGGGAAAACATACATCATTCTGTTAGTCAGTATAGTTCCAGCCAGATTCACCCCAGCCCTCCTCAGGTCACTGCAGGGGAAACATACATCATTCTGTTAGTCAGTATAGTTCCAGCCAGGTTCACCCCAACCCTCCTCAGGTCACTGCAGGGGAAACATACATCATTCTGTTAGTCAGTATAGTTCCAGCCAGGTTCACCCTCTAACCCTCCTCAGGTCACTGCAGGGGAAACATACATCATTCTGTTAGTCAGTATAGTTCCAGCAGATTCACCCCAACCCTCCTCAGGTCACTGCAGGGGAAACATACATCATTCTGTTAGTCAGTAGTTCCAGCCAGGTTCACCTCTAACCCTCCTCAGGTCACTGCAGGGGGAAACATACATCATTCTGTTAGTCAGTATAGTTCCAGCAGGTTCACTGCAACCTCCTCAGGTCACTGCAGGAAACATACATCATTCTGTTAGTCAGTATGGTTCCAGACAGGCCAACCCTCCTCCAGGTCACTGCAGAAACATACATCATTCTGTTTCAGTTCCAGACAGGTTCACTGCAACCCTCCTCAGGTCACTGCAGGGGAAACATACATCATTCTGTTAGTCAGGTATAGTTCCAGCCAGGTTCACCCCCAACCCTCCTCAGGTCACTGCAGGGGAAACATGCATCATTCTGTTAGTCAGTATAGTTCCAGACAGGTTCTGCAACCCTCCTCAGGTCACTGCAGGGGAAAATATACATCATTCTGTTAGTCAGTATAGTTCCAGACAGGCCAGCCTCTCAGGTCACTGCAGGGGAACATACATCATTCTGTTAGTCAGTATAGTTCCAGACTAGGTTCACCTGCAACCCTCCTCAGGTCACTGCAGGGGGAAACATACATCATTCTGTTAGTCAGTATAGTTCCAGGCCAGGTTCACCC
>NW_027030236.1:0-2023 GCF_034236695.1 Oncorhynchus nerka
TTTATTTCACCTTTATTTAACCAGGTAGGCTAGTTGAGAACAAGTTCTCATTTGCAACTGCGACCTGGCCAAGATAAAGCATAGCAGTGTGAACAGACAACACAGAGTTACACATGGAGTAAGCAATTAACAAGTCAATAACACAGTAGAAAAAAAAATGGGCAGTCTATATACAATGTGTTGCAAAAGGCATGAGGAGGTAGGCGAATAATACAATTTTGCAGATTAACACTGGGGTGATAAATGATCAGATGGTCATGTACAGGTAGAGATATTGGTGTGCAAAAGAGCAGAAAAGTAAATAAATAAATAAAATAAAAAAACAGTATAAAAACAGTATGGGGATGAGGTAGGTGAAAATGGGTGGGCTATTTACCAATAGACTATGTACAGCTGCAGCGATCGGTTAGCTGCTCGGATAGCTGATGTTTGAAGTTGGTGAGGGAGATAAAAGTCTCCAACTTCAGCGATTTTGCAGTTCATTCCAGTCACAGGCAGCCAGAGTACTGGAGCGAAGGCGGCCAAATGAGGTGTTGGCTTTAGGGATGATCAGTGAGATACACCTGCTGGAGCGTGTGCTACGGATGGGTGTTGCCATCGTGACCAGTGAACTGAGATAAGGCGGAGCTTTACCTAGCATGGACTTGTAGATGACCTGGAGCCAGTGGGTCTGGCGGCGAATATGTAGCGAGGGCCAGCCGACTAGAGCATACAGAAGTCGCAGTGGTGGGTGGTATAAGGTGCTTTGGTGACAAAACGGATGGCACTATGATAGACTGCATCCAGTTTGCTGAGTAGAGTGTTGGAAGCCATTTTGTAGATGACATCGCCGAAATCGAGGATCGGTAGGATAGTCAGTTTTACTAGGGTAAGCTTGGCGGCGTGAGTGAAGGGGGCTTTGTTGCGGAATAGAAAGCCGACTCTTGATTTGATTTTCGATTGGAGATGTTTGATGTGAGTCTGGAAGGAGAGTTTGCAGTCTAGCCAGACACCTAGGTACTTATAGATGTCCACATATTCAAGGTCGGAACCATCCAGGGTGGTGATGCTAGTCGGGCATGCGGGTGCAGGCAGCGATCGGTTGAAAAGCATGCATTTGGTTTTACTCGCGTTTAAGAGCAGTTGGAGGCCACGGAAGGAGTGCTGTATGGCATTGAAGCTCGTTTGGAGGTTAGATAGCACAGTGTCCAATGACGGGCCGAAAGTATATAGAATGGTGTCGTCTGCGTAGAGGTGGATCAGGGAATCGCCCGCAGCAAGAGCAACATCATTGATATATACAGAGAAAGAGTCGGCCCGAGAGTGAACCCTGTGGCACCCCCATAGAGACTGCCAGAGGACCGGACAGCATGCCCTCCGATTTGACACACTGAACTCTGTCTGCAAAGTAATTGGTGAACCAGGCAAGGCAGTCATCCGAGAAACCGAGGCTATTGAGTCTGCCCGATAAGAATATGGTGATTGACAGAGTCGAAAGCCTTGGCGAGGTCGATGAAGACGGCTGCACAGTACTGTCTTTTATCGATGGCGGTTATGATATCGTTTAGTACCTTGAGCGTGGCTGAGGTGCACCCGTGACCGGCTCGGAAACCAGATTGCACAGCGGAGAAGGTACGGTGGGATTCGAGATGGTCAGTGACCTGTTTGTTGACTTGGCTTTCGAAGACCTTAGATAGGCAGGGCAGGATGGATATAGGTCTATAGCAGTTTGGGTCCAGGGTGTCTCCCCCTTTGAAGAGGGGGATGACTGCGGCAGCTTTCAATCCTTGGGGATCTCAGACGATATGAAGAGAGGTTGAACAGGCTGGTAATAGGAGGTTGCGACAATGGCGGCAGATAGTTTCAGAAATAGAGGGTCCAGATTGTCAAGCCCAGCTGATTTATGCGGGTCTAGGTTTTGCAGCTCTTTCAGGAACATCTGCTATCTGGATTTGGGTAAAAGGAGAACCTGGAGAGGCTTGGGCGAGGAGCTGCGGGGCGGAGCTGTTGGCGAGGTTGGAGTAGCCAGGCGGAAGGCATGGCC
>NW_027030237.1:0-2024 GCF_034236695.1 Oncorhynchus nerka
CGTCGACACAACCTGACTAGGAGGGAGCCGGTCGTCAATATAATCTGACTAGGAGGGAGCCGGTCATCGACACAACCTGACTAGGAGGGAGCCGGTCGTCGACACAACCTGACTAGGAGGGAGCCGGTCGTCGACACAACCTGACTAGGAGGGAGCCGGTCGTCGACACAACCTGACTAGGAGGGAGCCGGTCGTCGACACAACCTGACTAGGAGGGAGCCGGTCGTCGACACAACCTGACTAGGAGGGAGCCGGTCGTCGACACAACCTGACTAGGAGGGAGCCGGTCGTCGACACAACCTGACTAGGAGGGAGCCGGTCGTCGACACAACCTGACTAGGAGGGAGCCGGTCGTCGACACAACCTGACTAGGAGGGAGCCGGTCGTCGACACAACCTGACTAGGAGGGAGCCGGTCATCGACACAACCTGACTAGGAGGGAGCCGGTCGTCGACACAACCTGACTAGGAGGGAGCCGGTCGTTTTCAATGATGGCTTAGGAACAGTGGGTTAACTGCCTTGTTCAGGGGCAGAACGAACGATTTGTACCTTGTCAGCTCGGGGAACCGATCTTGCAACCTAAGGGTTTAGTATCCTGTTACCCTCTTCCTGTCAAACCAGAAGATGTAAGCATTGGAGAGGAGGATTGTCCAAAGTGGGGTATATATACTTGTGATGGTGAGAACACATTTTTGTCTGAATTACAGCTGTAAAGACCCTTTGGGAATATTTAAACATGGTTAAGCTTCTCTAGTGTCCGTGAGTTATTCACTCTGAAAAATTAGAACCTAACACTATAATTAGTGTTCACTGAAGGAGGGAAACGAGGTACAATGCCTGAAACGTCAGGGAGTGTTTTCTATCCAAAGCTGTCAATTATATGCATAGTCGGGCATCTTGTCGTGACAAAATATCCAGTTTAAAACGGGAACGTTTTTTATCCAAAAATGAAATACCGCCCCCAGAGTTCCAAGAGGTTTTAACAAACAGATCACTGACCATTTTGTATCCCACCGTACCTTCTCTGCTGTGCAATCCGTTTTCCGAGCTGGTCACTGGTGCACCTCAGCCACGCTCAAGGTCCTAAACTATATCATAACTGCCGTCGATAAGAGACAATACTCTGTAGCCATCTTCATCAACCTGGCCATGGCTTTCGACTCTGTCAATCACTGTATTCTTATCGGCAGACTTAACAGCCTTGGTTTCTCAAATGACTGACTCGCCTGGTTCACCAACTACTTCTCAGAACAACTTCTCAAAAGTTCAGTGTGTCAAATCGAAGGGCCTGTTGTCCGGACCTCTGGCAGTCTCTATGGGGGTACCACAGGGTTCAAATCTCTGGCCGACTCTTTTCTCTGTATATACCAACAATGTTGCTCTTGCTGCAGGTGATTCCTTGATCCAACTTTACGCAGATGACACCATTCTGTATACATGTGGCACTTCTTTGGGCACTGTTAACAAACCTCCAAATGAGCTTCAATGCCATACAACACTCCTTCCGTGGCCTCCAACTGCTCTAAAACGTTAGTTAAACTAAATGTATGCTCTTCAACCGATCGCTGCCCGCACCCACCCGTCCAGCATCACTACTCTGGACGGTTCTGACTTAGAATATGTGGACAACTATAAATACCTAGGTGTCTGGTTAGACTCTCCTTTCAGACTAATATTAAGCATTTACAATCCAAAATTAAATAAAAACGGCTTCCTATTTCACAACAAAGCCTCCTTCACTCACGCTGCCAAACATACCTCAAAACTGACTATCATACCGATCCTTGATTCGGTGATGTCATTTTCAAAATAGCCTCCAACACTCTACACAGCAAACTGCATCCAGTTTCTATCACAGTGCCATCTGTTTTTGTCACCAAAGCCCCATATACCACCCACCACTGTGACCTGTATTCTCTCGTCAGCTGGCCCTCGCAACATATTTCTTCCGTCTCCAAACCCACTGGCTCCAGTTCATCTATAAGTCTTTGCTAGGGCGCCTTAACTCAGCTCACTGGTCACCA
>NW_027030238.1:0-2024 GCF_034236695.1 Oncorhynchus nerka
GGGGAGGAGGATTCAGGAGGGAGGAGAAGGTTGCAAAGAGCTTCCTAGGGTTAGAGGCAGATGCTTGGAATTTAGAGTGGTAGAAAGTGGCTTTAGCAGCAGAGAGAGAAGAGGAAAATGTAGAGAGGAGGGAGTGAAAGGATGTCAGGTCCGCAGGGAGGCGAGTTTTCCTCCAATTTCCGCTCGGCTGCCCGGAGCCCTGTTCTGTGAGCTCGCAATGAGTCGTCGAGCCACGGAGCGGGAGGCGAGGACCGAGCCGGCCTGGAGGATAGGGGACATAGAGAGTCAAAGGATGCAGAAAGGGAGGAGAGGAGGGTTGAGGAGGCAGAATCAGGAGATAGGTTGGAGAAGGTTTGAGCAGAGGGAAGAGATGATAGGATGGAAGAGGAGAGAGTAGCGGGGAGAGAGAGCGAAGGTTGGGACGGCGCGATACCATCCGAGTAGGGGCAGTGTGGGAAGTGTTGGATGAGAGCGAGAGGGAAAAGGATACAAGGTAGTGGTCGGAGACTTGGAGGGAGTTGCAATGAGGTTAGTGGAAGAACAGCATCTAGTAAAGATGAGGTCGAGCGTATTTCCTGCCTTGTGAGTAGGGGGAAGGTGAGAGGGTGAGGTCAAAAGAGGAGAGGAGTGGAAAGAAGGAGGCAGAGAGGAATGAGTCAAAGGTAGACGTGGGGAGGTTAAAGTCGCCCAGAACTGTGAGAGGTGAGCCGTCCTCAGGAAAGGAGCTTATCAAGGCATCAAGCTCATTGATGAACTCTCCGAGGGAACCTGGAGGGCGATAAATGATAAGGATGTTAAGCTTGAAAGGGCTGGTAACTGTGACAGCATGGAATTCAAAGGAGGCGATAGACAGATGGGTAAGGGGAGAAAGAGAGAATGACCACTTGGGAGAGATGAGGATCCCGGTGCCACCACCCCGCTGACCAGAAGCTCTCGGGGTGTGCGAGAACACGTGGGCAGACGAAGAGAGAGCAGTAGGAGTAGCAGTGTTGAGATTGGAATGACAAGTGGACTACACGTCTCGAGTGTTCAGAAAGTTAAGCTTACGTAGCAAGAATCTTATTGACTAAAATGATTAAAATGATACAGTACTGCTGAAGTAGGCTAGCTGGCAGAGGCTGCGTTGTTGACTATGTAGGCTAGCTGGCAGTGTCTGCGTTGTTGACACTACACTAATAAAGTCGTTCCGTTGAGTGTAATGGTTTCTACTGTGCTACTGTGCTGCAATTCGGGGCTAGCTGGCTAGCTAGCAGTGTTGATTTACGTTACGTTGCGTTAAAAGAACGACAATAGCTGGCTAGCTAACCTAGGAAATCGCTCAAGACTACACAATTATCTTTGATACAAAGACGGCTATGTAGCTACGCAGAGCTCCGCAGCACACTTTAAAAAGATTCGTAAGAACACCCTGCAACTGGATCTGTAACCGTTGAAAAAAAAAACACCTATCCGTGAACATCACCTAGGTGTCGTTGTACGATTTCTCTTAAATGACGATAGATAAATGGCTGGTTCTTTTTTTATTGACACCGGAGGCTCCTTGATTTTGACGTGAAGTGGAAAAATAATTTCTCTATTTTCATTTTGGACCTTTAATCCCAGATGAATGGCCATAACTCAAAAACCGTTGAGGCCTAGACGCCATCTTGTTCGGGGCCAACTGCCCATTATGCCGCCCCTACGCTCACCGAGTTTCGGCTTCTAAATATTTTCAGTTTTCGAGATAAGGCCCCGTCGTGAATCGTGATGTTTTGTCCAATACCAATATGATTGCTTATGCCCTCTTGTGGGAATTTCCGGGACGGCGGAAAAATGACCTAAATCTTATTATTTTTGTCAAACGGAAACTGAATGTCCGACAAAGTTCATTTGATGACTTCCTGGTAGGTCCGGCCCTGCCGCTCGGCCCGACGCTGTCCGCAAATTTTACAAACGATTTCGGACGTCTAGTAAGGGACCGTACATTTGCAATATGGACTTTCTCACTAACCATACAGGTACTGCCGAAATCTTCCCTTAAGGTA
>NW_027030239.1:0-2026 GCF_034236695.1 Oncorhynchus nerka
ACCCTGGGAGAGACTGGACCCCATCGGGGGGTGGGACGTCTCCTATTTCTACTGTCATCTAAAAGTAATTTAATCTGTTATCTTAACATCTGTATTCACAGTTGATTCTTTGCATGGGGACCTATTGATAAAGGAGGCAGATGCAGTGGGGATGATTTGATGCCCTGTGGGATTGATTGACTGTGGATGTAGTGTGAAGCAGCAGGGTTGGTGTCAATTCCATTTCAATTTTGTCAATTCAGGAAGTTGACTGCAACTGTAATTCTAATCAAGCAATGAGGAAAACTGGAACTTGAACTTTACTTTGTCAATGGATTAAATCTAAATTGAATTGACCCCAACGCTGGTGAGTATTTGTAGTAACACATGACCAGTAGTGTTATTGTTGGTGTTGTGCAGCTGGTCACTATCAACCAGAAATGGAGGCCCATTGAAGAGCTGGAGCTGATGAAGAGTATGACCAAGTAATCTCTCTCTCTTTCTATTTATCTCCATTCTCTCCCCTTCCTCCATCCTGAATGAGAGCTGCCTCCCTGCCCTTCCCTGCACCCCCTCCCAGTCTAGCAGAATCCTTTCTGCCATGACTAGTTTCTCTGATACTTAGTGTGCTTAAACACTTCTGCTATGCTGGTGGGGTATAACTGTGCTCAATACCGTCCCCAGGACTGAGGATGTCCACAGCTGTAATGTTACTTACATCGCCAGGCTGTAAAGAGTAAAAGCATTTGTCTTCACTCTAAACCAGCTGTCTGTCTGTCACAGTGATGTAACTACACCATACTGCACTATAGCTGACTATAAATGTGACCAAAGCTGTTTGTTTGTGAAACAAATCGTATTAGTGTGTGAAATAATTATTGCAATTAAAAATGTACCTTTGCTCGTGTTATTAATGAGGAGTGTCTACATGGAGTTAAGTACGTCAATTCTGGTGGTTGCTTTCAAAAGCTTGTGTCCACAACTATCATCAAGGTAACTTTATCACAGCTCTGTCTGGCTTGTCTCTGTCCCCATAAGTGTGTCTGATGGAGACATTAACCTGTGTGTCAGGGATTTCCTCCTCTTCTTCCGAAGAGGAGAGGTCAAAAGGATCAGAGGACCAATATGCGGCGTGGTAAGTGTCCATGGTTCTTTTAATACGTAAATGTACACATGAACACTACAAAACAATAAACATGGAAAACCTCAACAGTCCTATCTGGTGCAAAGACAGAGACAGGAACAATCACCCACAAACACACAGTGAAACCCAGGCTACCTAAGTATGATTCTCAATCAGAGACAACTAATGACACCTGGCTCTGATTGAGAACCATACTAGGCCGAAACAGAAATACCCCAAATCATATAAAAACAAACATAGACTGCCCACCCAACTCACGCCCTGACCATACTAAATAATGACAAAACAAAGGAAATAAAGGTCAGAACGTGACACTGTGTAATGAAAGCCCTTGTGCCAAACTGTCCATAAGGTGACATCATAGTTCTGTCTGGCTTCTGTCTGTGTCCCAAAATGTCAGTCTAGAATTAGTATTCAGAAAACATTATCGCCCATGCATTGTCTTGACTGATGGAACAGTCCTAATGCACCAGACTGGGCTGCTTGGAGCCCATCCCTCTCTTAACATGATTACTGATTACAGTAATCAGGCAGAGGGAGAGCAGGATGGGGATAGAGTTACCTTCAGGACACTGTGTGTGTCTGTTGTGTCCACGTGCATGCACCTTTGTGTTGCTCTCCTTGTGTTTGGCATTCAGAGACAGTCCTCTTACTGGTTGGTGGAGCAATAACACCTACATGTCCCTCTCATAAAGCGTTATTATTATATCACCACTTACTACACGTATACACTGAGTGTACAAAACATTAGGAACACCTGCTCTTTCCATGACATAGACTGACCAGGGGAATCCAGGTGAATGGTCCCTTATTGATTAACTGTTAAATCCACTTCTCAATCAGTGTAGATGGAGGAGACAGGTTAAAGAAGGATTTTTAATTGAGACAATTGAGACATGGATT
>NW_027030240.1:0-2027 GCF_034236695.1 Oncorhynchus nerka
ACTCATCACTGTAAAACGCTCCCTGAAACACTTCAGCGAGCAGGCCTTTCTAATCGACCTGGCCGGGGTGTCCTGAAGGATATTGATCTCATCCCGTCAGTAGAGGATGCCTGGATATTTTTTTTAAAAATGCCTTCCTAACAATCTTAAATAAACATGCCCCATTCAAGAAAATTAGAACCAGGAACAGATATAGCCCTTGGTTCTCCCCAGACCTGACTGCCCTAACCAACACAAAACATCCTATGGCGTTCTGCATTAGCATCGAACAGCCCCGTGATATGCAGCTGTTCAGGGAAGCTAGAAACCGTTATACACAGGCAGTTAGAAAAGCCAAGGCTAGCTTTTTCAAGCAGAAATTTGCTTCCTGCAACACTAACTCTAAAAAGTTCTGGGACACTGTAAAGTCCATGGAGAATAAGAACACCTCCTCCCAGCTGCCCACTGCACTGAAGATAGGAAACACTGTCACCACTGATAAATCCACCATAATTGAGAATTTCAATAAGCATTTTTCTACGGCTGGCCATGCTTTCCACCTGGCAACTCCTACCCCGGTCAACAGCACTGCACCCCAACAGCAACTCGCCCAAGCCTTCCCCATTTCTCCTTCTCCCAAATCCATTCAGCTGAAGTTCTGAAAGAGCTGAAAAATCTGGACCCCTACAAATCAGCCGGGCTAGACAATCTGGACCCTTTCTTTCTAAAATTATCTGCCGAAATTGTTGCCACCCCTATTACTAGCCTGTTCAACCTCTCTTTCGTGTCATCTGAGATTCCCAAAGATTGGAAAGCAGCTGCGGTCATCCCCTCTTCAAGGGGGGACACTCTTGACCCAAACTGCTACAGACCTATATCTATCCTACCATGCCTTTCTAAGGTCTTCAAAGCCAAGTCAACAAACAGATTACCAACGAAACATACCTTCTCTGCTATATCTGGTTTCAGAGCTGGTCATGGGTGCACTCAGCCACGATAAACGATATCTTAACCGCCATCGGGATAAGAAACATTACTGTGCAGCCGTATTCATTGATCTGGCCAAGGCTTTCGACTGTCAACCACCACATCCTCATCGGCAGACTCGACAGCCTTGGTTTCTCAAATGATTGCCTCGCCTGGTTCACCAACTACTTCTCTGATAGAGTTCAGTGTGTCAAATCGGGAGGGTCTGCTGTCCGAGTCTCTGGCAGTCTCTATGGGGGTGCCACAGGGTTCAATTCTTGGACCGACTCTTCTCTGTATACATCAATGAGGTTGCTCTTGCTGCTGGTGAGTCTCTGATCCACTCTACGCAGACGACACCATTCTGTATACTTCCGGCCTTTCTTTGGACACTGTGTTATCAACCCTCCAGGCAAGCTTCAATGCCATACAATCCTCCTTCCGTGGCCTCCAATTGCTCTTAAATACAAGTAAAACTAAATGCATGCTCTTCAACCGATCGCTACCTGCACCTACCCGCCTGTCCAACATCACTACTCTGGACGGTTTCGATCTAGAATACGTGGACAACTACAAATACTTAGGTGTCTGGGTTAGACTGTAAACTCTCCTTCCAGACCCATATCAAACATCTCCAACTAAAGTTAAATCTAGAATTACTTCCTATTTCAACAAAGCATCCTTCACCATGCTGCCAAACATACTCCTTGTAAACTGACCATCCCGCCGAAATCTCTACTATGATAAGTCATTTACAAAATAGCCTAATACCCTACTCAACAAATTGATGTCTCGCATATACTACCCACCATTGCGACTCCGTACGCTCGTTGGCTGGCCCGCTTCATACTCGTCGCCAAACCCACTGGCTCCATGTCATCTACAAGACCCTGCTAGGTAAAGTCCCCCTTATCTCAGCTCGCTGGTCACCATAGCATCTCCCACCTGTAGCACACGCTCCAGCAGGTATATCTCTCTAGTCACCCCCAAAACCAATTCTTTCTTTGGCCGCCTCTCCTTCCAGTTCTCTGCTGCCAATGACTGGAACGAACTACAAAAATCTCTTAAATTGGAAACACTTA
>NW_027030241.1:0-2028 GCF_034236695.1 Oncorhynchus nerka
CACTTACGTCACAGACAATAATTCTACTAGTTCACTGAACGGACACATAGCAGGATACTGAAACTCAGTCCGCAATGGTCGGGAATGTGTTTTGGGGCTGGACACACCGTGAACCAAATTGGCCTGAACCGGTTTTGAGTGACCATTTACAATTTATTTACAATCAATTTACAGAATAATAGCAAACCACTCAAGTCAATTGGGCACATCAATTCACGGGAGACGGCCAGGGTTGGGTCACTAACCTTGATTTACAGAACAGTGATGATTAATGGCCCATTTCAGGGTCCGAGACTCATATGGTGATTGGGGCCTAAACAACAATGGTTTGATGATTGTCCATCTGTGGAGCATTCTAGAAGGACTGGGCTGATCCAGAAAGCTGCTTGTGTGTCTTGTGCTGCCCTACTTAGTTTGTTCATTTGGGAGTAAAAGATTGCCTGTTGACAACATTGAAAAGGCGTCTGTTTCTTTACATCAGTGTTTCCCAACTCCAGTCCCCCAACAGCACATATTGTTTTTGAAGCCCCGGACAAACTCAGCTGATTCAACTCATTGAGGGCTTGATGATCAACTGCCACCACATCATAGTCTACAAAACTAGTCAGCCTGTTCCAAACGACTTCTAAGCTAAATATCCACTCCTAAACACTCTTACAATTGTCCGCATACAGTATGTTAGAGACGCTGAAGGAAGTCGCCAACACAACAGCCTGAACAGTCTCTTCAGCGGGTCTCTAGCTCCGGTCCCACCCATCTCGCAACAACAAGTATCCTCAGGCCTGGGGTAGTGTACCAACGTTAGGACCAGAGTTAGACAACAATAAGTATCCTCAGGCCTGGGGTAGTGTACCAACGTTAGGACCAGAGTTAGACAACAATAAGTATCCTCAGGCCTGGGGTAGTGTACCAACGTTAGGACCAGAGTTAGACAACAATAAGTATCCTCAGGCCTGGGGTAGTGTGTACCAACGTGCCTGGACCAGAGCATAGACAACAACAAGTATCCTCAGGCCTGGGGAATTAACGCAACGTTAGGACCAGAGTTAGACAACAATAAGTATCCTCAGGCCTGGGGTAGTGTACCAACGTTAGGACCAGAGTTAGACAACAATAAGTATCCTCAGGCCTGGGGGTAGTGTACCAACGGCCTGGACCAGGGTTAGACAACAATAAGTATCCTCAGGCCTGGGGGTAGTGTACCAGCGGCTAGGACCAGAGTTAGACAACAACAAGTATCCTCAGGCCTGGGGTAGTGTACCAACGTTAGGACCAGAGTTAGACAACAATAAGTATCCTCAGGCCTGGGGTAGTGTACCAACGGCCTGGACCAGAGTTAGACAACAATAAGTATCCTCAGGCCTGGGGTAGTGTACCAACGGCCTGGACCAGAGTTAGACAACAATAAGTATCCTCAGGCCTGGGGGTAGTGTACCAACGGCCTGGACCAGGGTAGACAACAATAAGTATCCTCAGGCCTGGGGTAGTGTACCAGCAGCCTAGGACCAGAGTTAGACAACAATAAGTATCCTCAGGCCTGGGGTAGTGTACCAACGGCCTGGACCAGAGTTAGACAACAATAAGTATCCTCAGGCCTGGGGTAGTGTACCAACGGCCTGGACCAGAGTTAGACAACAATAAGTATCCTCAGGCCTGGGGTAGTGTACCAACGTTAGGACCAGAGTTAGACAACAATAAGTATCCTCAGGCCTGGGGTAGTGTACCAACGTTAGGACCAGAGTTGGACAACAATAAGTATCCTCAGGCCTGGGGTAGTGTACCAACGGCCTGGACCAGAGTTAGACAACAATAAGTATCCTCAGGCCTGGGGTAGTGTACCATGGGCCTGGACCAGAGTTAGACAACATAAGTATCCTCAGGCCTGGGGTAGTGTACCAACGGCCTGGACCAGAATTAGACAACAATAAGTATCCTCAGGCCTGGGGTAGTGTACCAACGGCCTGGACCAGAGTTAGACAACAATAAGTATCCTCAGGCCTGGGGTAGTGTACCAACGGCCTGGACCAG
>NW_027030242.1:0-2029 GCF_034236695.1 Oncorhynchus nerka
TGGCACACAATAATTCAGGTTAAGAGAGCAGTAGCCCAAACACACACCAAATTGTGAGGGTCTGGCCACAGATGAAAGACTCCACTACACACACAAACAAATCAAAGGTGTAACTTTGGAACATATGAATCATATGAAAGGTGTAATTTTTGGAACATATGAATCATTGAAAGGTGTAACTTTTGAACATATGAATCATATGAAAGGTAACTTTGGAACATATGAAAGGTGTAACTTTGAAACATGAAACATAAGAAAGGTGTAATTGAAACATATGAAAGGTGTAACTTTGGAACATATGCGAAAGGTGTAAAACATATGAAATGAAACATATGAATCATAAGGAAAGGTGTAACTTGGAACATATGAATCATGAAAGGTGTAACTTTGGAACAAAATCATATGAAAGGTGTAACTTTGAAACATATGAAAGGTGTAACTTTGAAACATGAAACATATGAAAGGTGTAACTTTGAAACATATGAAAGGTGTAACTTTGGAACATATGAAAGGTGTAACTTTGAAACATATGAAAGGTGTAACTTTGGAACATATGAAACATAGGAAAGGTGTAACTTTGAAACATATGAAAGGTGTAACTTTCAAACATGAAACATATGAAAGGTGTAACTTTGAAACATATGAAAGGTGTAACTTTGAAACATGAAACATATGAAAGGTGTAACTTTGAAACATATGAAAGGTGTAACTTTGGAACATATGAAAGGTGTAACTTTGAATCATATGAAAGGTGTAACTTTGGAACATATGAATCATATGAAAGGTGTAACTTTCAAACATGAAACATATGAAAGGTGTAACTTTCAAACATGAAACATATGAAAGGTGTAACTTTGGAACATATGAATCATATGAAAGGTGTAACTTTGAAACATATGAAAGGTGTAACTTTCAAACATGAAACATATGAAAGGTGTAACTTTCAAACATGAAACATATGAAAGGTGTAACTTTCAAACATGAAACATATGAAAGGTGTAACTTTCAAACATGAAACATATGAAAGGTGTAACTTTCAAACATGAAACATATGAAAGGTGTAACTTTCAAACATGAAACATATGAAAGGTGTAACTTTCAAACATGAAACATATGAAAGGTGTAACTTTGGAACATATGAATCATATGAAAGGTGTAACTTTGAAACATATGAAAGGTGTAACTTTGAAACATATGAAACATATGAAAGGTGTAACTTTGAAACATATGAAAGGTGTAACTTTGGAACATATGAAAGGTGTAACTTTGAAACATATGAAAGGTGTAACTTTGGAACATATGAAAGGTGTAACTTTGAAACATATGAAAGGTGTAACTTTGAAACATATGAAAGGTGTAACTTTGAAACATATGAAAGGTGTAACTTTGGAACATATGAAACATATGAAAGGTGTAACTTTGAAACATATGAAAGGTGTAACTTTGGAACATATGAAACATATGAAAGGTGTAACTTTGAAACATATGAATCATATGAAAGGTGTAACTTTGAAACATATGAATCATATGAAAGGTGTAACTTTGAAACATATGAATCATATGAAAGGTGTAACTTTGAAACATATGAATCATATGAAAGGTGTAACTTTGAAACATATGAAAGGTGTAACTTTGGAACATATGAATCATATGAAAGGTGTAACTTTGAAACATGAAACATATGAAAGGTGTAACTTTGAAACATATGAATCATATGAAAGGTGTAACTTTGGAACATGAAACATATGAAAGGTGTAACTAAGCCAACTATATTCCCTTGAACACTGAGCGTTCATACCATTTCTAGAATCCTCCTGACAGCGATAGAGGGACTCACACTGAGGATTGTAAAATAGAATGACATGCTTTATACTCATAATCCTTTCTCCTCCCTGCTTAGGAGCATAAGCTATGGCCCAGTCATCTGTGACAAGTACAAACACTCATTCTACAGCAGCGTCGCGGTGACAGTAGGCAATGTGTGAGCTCTGGTGTGAGAAAGGATAGAAACGTATAGGAAAGGGATAAG
>NW_027030243.1:0-2032 GCF_034236695.1 Oncorhynchus nerka
CTATCTGGTTATTATATCTGGTTATTATATCTGGTATTATTCTATCTGGTTATTCTATCTGGTTATTATATCTGGTTATTATATCTGGTAATTCTATCTGGTTATTCTATCTGGTTATTCTATCTGGTTATTCTATCTGGTTATTATATCTGGTTATTCTATCTAGTTATTCTATCTAGTTATTCTATCTGGTTATTATATCTGGTTGTTCTATCTAGTTATTCTATCTGGTTATTCTATCTAGTTATTGCATTCTGGTTTATTCTATCTAGTTATTCTATCTGGTAATTCTATCTGGTTATTCTATCTTGTTATTCTATCTGGTTATTCCATCTGGTTATTCCATCTTGTTATTATATCTGGTAATTCTATCTGGTTATTCTATCTGGTTATTCTATCTGGTTATTCTATCTGGTTATTCTATATCTTGGTTATTCTATCTGGTTATTCTATCTGGTTATTCTATCTGGTTATTATATCTGGTTATTCTATCTGGTTATTCTATCTAGTTATTCTATCTAGTTATTCTATCTGGTTATTATATCTGGTTATTATATCTGGTTATTCTATCTGGTTATTCTATCTAGTTATTCTATCTGGTTATTATATCTGGTTATTCTATCTGGTTATTCTATCTGGTTATTCTATCTGGTTATTCTATCTGGTTATTCATCAGTATTATATCTGGTTATTCTATCTAGTTATTCTATCTGGTTATTCTATCTGGTTATTCTATCTGGTTATTATATCTGGTTATTCTATCTGAGTTATTCTATCTGGTTATTCTATCTGGTTATTCTATCTGGTTATTCTATCTGGTTATTCTATCTGGTTATTCTATCTAGTTATTCTATCTGGTTATTCTATCTGGTTATTCTATCTGGTTATTCTATCTGGTTATTATATCTGGTTATTCTATCTGGTTATTCTATCTAGTTATTCTATCTGGTTATTCTATCTGGTTTTCTATCTGGTTATTATATCTGGTTATTATATCTGGTTATTCTATCTGGTTATTCTATCTGGTTATTCTATCTGGTTATATCTAGTTATATCTGGTTATTCTATCTAGTTATTCTATCTGGTTGTTATATCTGGTTATTCTATCTTTATTCTATCTGGTTATTCTATCTGGTTTATTATATCTGGTAATTCTATCTGGTTTTGTATCTAGTTATTCTATCTGGTTATTCTATCTGGTTATTATATCTGGTTATTCTATCTAGTTATTCTATCTAGTTATTCTATCTGGTTATTATATCTGGTTGTTCTATCTAGTTATTCTATCTGGTTATTCTATCTTGTTATTATATCTGGTAATTCTATCTGGTTATTCTATCTTGTTATTCTATCTGGTTATTCCATCTGGTTATTCCATCTTGTTATTATATCTGGTAATTCTATCTGGTTATTCTATCTTGTAATTCTATCTGGTTATTCTATCTTGTTATTCTATCTGGTTATTCCATCTGGTTATTCTATCTTGTTATACTATCTGGTTGTTCTATCTGCTTGTTCTATCTGGTTATTCTATCTTGTTATTATATCTGGTAATTCTATCTGGTTATTATATCTTGTTATTCTATCTGGTTATTATATGCATTGATATCTGGATTCTATCTGGTTATTCTATCTGGTTATTCCATCTGGTTATTCCATCTGGTTATTCTATCTGGTTATTCTATCTGGTTATTCTATCTTGTTATTCTATCTGGTTATTCCATCTGGTTATTCTATCTTGTTATACTATCTGGTTATACTATCTGGTTGCTCTATCTGGTTGTTCTATCTGGTTATTCTATCTGGTTATTCTTTCTGGATATTCTATCTGGATATTCTATCTGGTTATTCTATCTAGTTATTCCATCTTGTTATTCTATCTGGTTATTCAGCTATTCTGGTTTATGGTGGTACTGTAGTCAACAACTGTCAGGAAAGTTGACTGCACAATCTGCCTCCTTCTGGGTACAACAGTACCTCCCTCTCCCCCCAAACCTCTCCTCCCCTATTCACCTCCCCTCCCTCCCCTTTA
>NW_027030244.1:0-2033 GCF_034236695.1 Oncorhynchus nerka
TGTAGATCCTGGTAGTGTCTAGGACAGCTGTAGGACTCTGTAGAACCCTCTATGTCTGTTCTTTGTGTGAGACACAGCAGAACATTAGCAGTCTACTGTGTGGGGGGAGAGATTAGCCTTAGTGGAAACAAGGGCACATTCATAGGAGAGGTCTTTGAGCAGTTAAATCATTGTGTTCCAGCAGCCCGCTGTGTTAATAATCCTGGGTTCTGGATGGCAGCAGCCTCTGTTCACCGCACCATGTTGCCAACCTAAGACTTAGACTTCCATAAGACTTGTTTAGGGAAATTACACTATTCCTCTCTCTCCCCTTCTCTCTCTCTCTCTCCCTCTCTCCCTCTCTCCCTCTCTCCCCTCCCTCCCTCCCTCCCTCCCTCTCTCGACTGATACACAGTCCCTGTTCTCTCCACGCAGGTTATATCTAACAGCCCAATTCCTTTTATAGTTCAGTATTTATGACCAGGGCCCACAGTGCTCCAGTAGTATACCATCAAGGGGATAGGGAACCATTTAGTATAAAACAATTAAATATATATAAACATATAAACCATTTAAAATTAAAACAATTAAATACAAGATATAAACTTATAAACCATTTAGATTAAAACCCAATATTTTTTATTTTGTATATTTGTATTCGTCTTTTAAGTTATTATTGTGGAATCACTACAGTCCCTCCTCAGTGTTCTACCATCACAGACATCTGTAGCTGTTTTAAAAAACAACCAACGGCGTCATGGCAACATCCCTGAGCAGTTTACTTCCTGTCCTGCAGCTCAGTTCAGACGTCTGTATCTTTGATCTGTCTGGGGTGGTTTAATATATAATCCACAACAATAATTATTATCTTTGATCTGTCTGGGGCGGTTTAATATATAATCCACAACAATAATTATTATCTTTTATCTGTCTGGGGCGGTTTAATATATAATCACAGCAATAATTATTATCTTTGATCTGTCTGGGGTGGTTTAATATATACAATCCACAACAATAATTATTATCTTTGATCTGTCTGGGAGGCGGTTTAATATATAATCCACAACAATAATTATTATCTTTTGATCTGTCTGGGGCGGTTTAATATATAATCCACAACAATAATTATTATCTTTGATCTGTCTGGGGTGGTTTAATATATAATCCACAACAATAATTATTATCTTTGATCTGTCTGGGGTGGTTTAATATATAATCCACAACAATAATTATTATCTTTGATCTGTCTGGGGTGGTTTAATATATAATCCACAGCTCTTTGATCTGTCTGGGGGCGGTTTAATATATAATCCACAACAATAATTATTATCTTTGATCTGTCTGGGCGGTTTAATATATAATCCACAACAATAATTATTATCTTTGATCTGTCTGGAGCGGTTTAATATATAATCCTAGCAATAATTATTATCTTTGATCTGTCTGGGGTGGTTTAATATATAATCCACAACAATAATTATTATCTTTGATCTGTCTGGGGCGGTTTAATATATAATCCACAACAATAATTATTATCTTTGATCTGTCTGGGGTGGTTTAATATATAATCCACAACAATAATTATTATCTTTGATCTGTCTGGGGTGGTTTAATATATAATCCACAACAATAATTATTATCTTTGATCTGTCTGGGGTGGTTTAATATATAATCCACAACAATAATTATTATCTTTGATCTGTCTGGGGTGGTTTAATATATAATCCACAACAATAATTATTATCTTTGATCTGTCTGGGGTGGTTTAATATATAATCCACAACAATAATTATTATCTTTGATCTGTCTGGGGCGGTTTAATATATAATCCACAACAATAATTATTATCTTTGATCTGTCTGGGGTGGTTTAATATATAATCCACAACAATAATTATTATCTTTGATCTGTCTGGGGTGGTTTAATATATAATCCACAACAATAATTATTATCTTTGATCTGTCTGGGGTGGTTTAATATATAATCCACAACAATAATTATTATCTTTGATCTGTCTGGGGCGGTTTAATATATAATCCACAACAATAATTATT
>NW_027030245.1:0-2033 GCF_034236695.1 Oncorhynchus nerka
ACTGATGGGAGGCAGGTTATACCTGATGGGAGTAGTGTTAAACTGATGGGAGTAGAGCTAAACTGATGAGGGGTAGTGTTAAACTAACGAGGGCTAGTGTTAAACTGATGAGGGGCATTGTTAAACTGATGAGGGTATTGTTAAACTGACGAGTGGGCAGTGTTAAACTGACGAGGGGTATTGTTAAATTGACGAGGGGTAGAGTTAAATTGATGAGGGGTAGTGTTACACTGATGAGGGGTAGAGTTAAATTGATGAGGGGTAGTGTTAAACTGATGGGGGGTAGAGTTAAACTGATGAGGGGTAATGTTAAAATGATGAGGGCTAGTGTTAAACTGATGAGGGGTATGGTTAAACTGATGAGGGGTAGTGTTAAACTGATGGGATGTAGAGCTAAACTGATGAGGGGTAGTGTTAAACTGATGGGATGTAGAGCTAAACTGATGAGGGGTAGTGTTAAACTGATGAGGGCTAGTGTTAAACTGATGGGATGTAGAGCTAAACTGATGAGGGGTAGTGTTAAACTGATGAGGGGTAGTGTTAAACTGATGAGGGGTAGAGATAAATATATGGGGAGTAGGTTTAAATATACGGGGAGTAGGGTTAAACTGATGGGGAGTAGGGTTAAACTGATGGGAGGCAGGGTTAAACTGATGGGGAGTAGGGTTAAACTGATGGAGATTAGGGTTAAACTGATGGGGAGTAGGGTTAAACTGATGGGAGGCAGGGTTAAACTGATGAGGAGTAGGGTTAAACTGATGGGAGGTGGGGTTAAACTGATGGGAGGTGGGGTTAAACTGATGGGGAATAGGTTAAACTGATGGGGAGTAGTAGAGTTAAAACTGATGGGAGGCAGGGTTAAACTGATGGGGAGTAGGGTTAAACTGATGGAGATTAGGGTTAAACTGATGGGGAGTATGGTTAAACTGATGGGAGGCAGGGTTAAACTGATGGGGAGTAGGGTTAAACTGATGGGGAGTAGGGTTAAACTGATGGGAGGCAGGGTTATACTGATGGGAGGTAGTGTTAAACTGATGGGGAGTAGGGTTAAACTGATGGGAGGCTGGGTTAAACTGATGGAGAGAAGTGAAACTGATGGGGAGTAGGGTTAAACTGATGAGGGCTAGTGTTAAACTGATGGGATGTAGAGCTAAACTGATGAGGGGTAGTGTTAAACTGATGAGGGGTAGAGATAAATTGATGGGGAGTAGGGTTAAACTGACGAGGGGTAGTGTTAAACTGATGAGGGGTAGAGATAAATATATGGGGAGTAGGTTTAAATATACGGGGAGTAGGGTTAAAAATGGGGAGTAGGGTTAAACTCATGGGGAGTAGGGTTAAACTGATGGGAGGCAGGGTTAAACTGATGGGGAGTAGGGTTAAACTGATGGAGATTAGGGTTAAACTGATGGGGAGTAGGGTTAAACTGATGAGGGCTAGTGTTAAACTGATGGGATGTAGAGCTAAACTTATGAGGGGTAGTGTTAAACTGATGAGGGGTAGAGATAAATTGATGGGGAGTAGGGTTAAACTGACGAGGGTAGTGTTGAAACTGATGGGAGGCAGGGTTAAAACTGATGGGGAGTAGGGTTAAACTGATGGAGATTAGGGTTAAACTGATGGGGAGTAGGGTTAAACTGATGGGAGGCAGGGTTAAACTGATGGGGAGTAGGGTTAAACTGATGGGAGGTGGGGTTAAACTGATGGGAGGTGGGGTTAAACTGATGGGGAATAGGGTTAAACTGATGGGGAGTAGGGTTGAAACTGATGGGAGGCAGGGTTAAACTGATGGGGAGTAGGGTTAAACTGATGGGAGGCAGGGTTAAACTGATGGGGAGTAGGGTTAAACTGATGGAGATTAGGTTAAACTGATGGGGAGTAGGTTAAACTGATGGGAGGCAGGGTTAAACTGATGGGGAGTAGAAGGTTAAACTGATGGGAGGTGGGGTTAAACTGATGGGAGGTGGGGTTAAACTGATGGGGAATAGGGTTAAACTGATGGGAGTGAGGGTTAAACTGATGGGGAGGCAGGG
>NW_027030246.1:0-2033 GCF_034236695.1 Oncorhynchus nerka
AAACACTACCATAGAAACACTACCATAGAGAGAAACACTACCATAGAAAACACTACCATAGAGAGAAACACTACCATGAGAGAAACACTACCATAGAGAGAAACACTACCATAGAGAGAAACACTACCATAGAGAAACACTACCATAGAGAGAAACACTACCATAGAAACGCTACCATAGAAACACTACCATAGAGAGAAACACTACCATAGAAACACTACCATAGAGAGAAACACTACCATAGGGAAACACTACCATAGAGAGAAACACTACCATGAGAGAAACACTACCATAGAGAGAAACACTACCATAGAAACACTACCATAGAGAGAAACACTACCATAGAGAAACACTACCATAGAGAGAAACACTACCATAGAGAAACACTACCATAGAGAAACACTACCATGAGAGAAACACTACCATAGAAACACTACCATAGAGAGAAACACTACCATAGAAACACTACCATAGAGAGAAACACTACCATAGAAACACTACCATGAGAGAAACACTACCATAGAAACACTACCATAGAGAGAACACTACCATAGAGAGAAACACTACCATAGAAACACTACCATAGAGAGAAACACTACCATAGAGAGAAACACTACCATAGAGAGAAACACTACCATAGAGAGAAACACTACCATAGAGAGAAACACTACCATAGAGAGAAACACTACCATAGAAACACTACCATAGAGAGAAACACTACCATAGAGAAACACTACCATAGAGAGAAACACTACCATGGAGAAACACTACCATAGAGAGAAACACTACCATAGAGAGAAACACTACCATAGAGAAACACTACCATAGAGAGAAACACTACCATAGGAGAAACACTACCATAGAGAGAAACACTACCATAGAAACACTACCATAGAGAGAAACACTACCATAGAAACACTACCATAGAGAGAAACACTACCATAGAAACACTACCATAGAGAGAAACACTACCATAGAAACACTACCATAGAGAGAAACACTACCATAGAGAGAAACACTACCATAGAAACACTACCATAGAGAGAAACACTACCATAGAAACACTACCATAGAGAGAAACACTACCATAGAAACACTACCATAGAGAGAAACACTACCATAGAAACACTACCATAGAGAGAAACACTACCATAGAAACACTACCATAGAGAGAAACACTACCATAGAAACACTACCATAGAAACACCTGAGAAACACTACCATAGAAACACTACCATAGAGAGAAACACTACCATAGAAACACTACCATAGAGAGAAACACTACCATAGAGAGAAACACTACCATAGAGAGAAACACTACCATAGAGAGAAACACTACCATAGAGAGAAACACTACCATAGAGAGAAACACTACCATAGAAACACTACCATAGAGAGAAACACTACCATAGAAACACTACCATAGAGAGAAACACTACCATAGAGAGAAACACTACCATAGAAACACTACCATAGAGAGAAACACTACCATAGAGAGAAACACTACTATAGAGAGAAACACTACCATAGAGAGAAACACTACCATAGAAACACTACCATAGAGAGAAACACTACTATAGGGAGAAACACTACCATAGAAACACTACCATAGAGAGAAACACTACCATAGAAACACTACCATAGAGAGAAACACTACCATAGAAACACTACCATAGAGAGAAACACTACCATAGAAACACTACCATAGAGAGAAACACTACCATAGAAACACTACCATAGAGAGAAACACTACCATAGAAACACTACCATAGAGAGAAACACTACCATAGAAACACTACCATAGAGAGAAACACTACCATAGAGAGAAACACTACCATAGAGAGAAACACTACCATAGAGAGAAACACTACCATAGAGAGAAACACTACTATAGAGAGAAACACTACCATAGAGAGAAACACTACCATAGAGAGAAACACTACCATAGAGAGAAACACTACTATAGAGAGAAACACTACTATAGAGAGAAACACTACTATAGAGAGAAACACTACCATAGAGAGAAACACTAT
>NW_027030247.1:0-2034 GCF_034236695.1 Oncorhynchus nerka
CAGAAGACAAGCCCATAACAAACAGAAGACAAGCCCATAACAAACAGAAGACAAGCCCACACAAACAGGAGACAAGCCCACACAAACAGGAGACAAGCCCACACAAACAGGAGACAAGCCCACACAAACAGGAGACAAGCCCACACAAACAGGAGACAAGCCCACACAAACAGGAGACAAGCCCACACAAACAGAAGACAAGCCCACACAAACAGAAGACAAGCCCATAACAAACAGAAGACAAGCCCATAACAAACAGAAGACAAGCCCATAACAAACAGAAGACAAGCCCATAACAAACAGAAGACAAGCCCATAACAAACAGAAGACAAGCCCACACAAACAGAAGACAAGCCCACACAAACAGAAGACAAGCCCACACAAACAGAAGACAAGCCCCACAAACATGAAGACAAGCCCATAACAAACAAGCCAAACAGAAGACAACAAACAGAAGACAAGCCCATAAACAAACAGAAGACAAGCCCATAACAAACAGAAGACAAGCCCATAACAAACAGAAGACAAGCCCATAACAAACAGAAGACAAGCCCATAACAAACAGAAGACAAGCCCATAACAAACAGAAGACAAGCCCATAACAAACAGAAGACAAGCCCATAACAAACAGAAGACAAGCCCATAACAAACAGAAGACAAGCCCATAACAAACAGAAGACAAGCCCATAACAAACAGAAGACAAGCCCACACAAACAGGAGACAAGCCCACACAAACAGGAGACAAGCCCACACAAACAGGAGACAAGCCCACACAAACAGGAAGAGCCCATAACAAACAAGCCCACACAAACAGGAGACAAGCCCACACAAACAGGAGACAAGCCCACACAAACAGGAGACAAGCCCACACAAACAGAAGACAAGCCCATAACAAACAGAAGACAAGCCCATAACAAACAGAAGACAAGCCCATAACAAACAGAAGACAAGCCCATAACAAACAGAAGACAAGCCCATAACAAACAGAAGACAAGCCCACACAAACAGAAGACAAGCCCATAACAAACAGAAGACAAGCCCATAACAAACAGAAGACAAGCCCATAACAAACAGAAGACAAGCCCATAACAAACAGAAGACAAGCCCATAACAAACAGAAGACAAGCCCATAACAAACAGAAGAGACAAGCCCCACAAACAGGAGACAAGCCCACACAAACAGGGAGACAAGCACAAACAAGCCCACACAAACAGGAGACAAGCCACACAAACAGGAGACAAGCCCACACAATAAAACAGGAGACAAGCCCACACAAACAGAAGACAAGCCCATAACAACAGAAGACAAGCCCAAACAAAACAGAAGACAAGCCCATAACAAACAGAAGACAAGCCCATAACAAACAGAAGACAAGCCCATAACAAACAGAAGACAAGCCCATAACAAACAGAAGACAAGCCCATAACAAACAGAAGACAAGCCCACACAAACAGGAGACAAGCCCATAACAAACAGGAGACAAGCCCACACAAACAGGAGACAAGCCCACACAAACAGGAGACAAGCCCACACAAACAGGAGACAAGCCCATAACAAACAGAAGACAAGCCCATAACAAACAGAAGACAAGCCCATAACAAACAGAAGACAAGCCCATAACAAACAGAAGACAAGCCCATAACAAACAGAAGACAAGCCCATAACAAACAGAAGACAAGCCCATAACAAACAGAAGACAAGCCCATAACAAACAGAAGACAAGCCCATAACAAACAGAAGACAAGCCCATAACAAACAGAAGACAAGCCCATAACAAACAGAAGACAAGCCCATAACAAACAGAAGACAAGCCCATAACAAACAGGAGACAAGCCCATAACAAACAGAAAGACAAGCCCATAACAAACAGGAGACAAGCCCATAACAAAAGCCTTCCATAACAAACAGGAAGACAAGCCCATAACAAACAAACAAGGAGACAAGCCCACAAACAAGACAGCCCACACAAACAGAGACAAGCCCACACAAAACAGGAGACAAGCCCACACAAACAGGAGACAAGCCCACACAA
>NW_027030248.1:0-2036 GCF_034236695.1 Oncorhynchus nerka
CTGTATATAGCCTCTACATTGTCTCTGTACCGGTACTCTGCATAGAGCTCCACACATTCTGTACTGGTACCCTCTGTATATAGCCTCCTATGATTGTCTCACTGGTACCTCTACATAGCCTCTACATTGTCTCACTGGTACCTGTATAGAGCCTCACATTGTTCTGCAATTGGAAAACACTCTGGGACAGAGCCTCACATTGTCTCTGTACTGGTACCCCCTGTATAGAGTGCCTCTACATTGTCTCTGTATCACACTCTGTATAGAGCCTCACATTGTCTCTGTACTGGTACCCCCTGTATAGAGCCTCACAGCTAACTCTGTACTGGTACCCCCGTATAGAGTTTCTCTACATTGTCTCTGTACTGAGTACCCTGTATAGAGCCTCTACATTGTCTCACTGGCATTCTGTATAGAGCCTCTACATTGTCTCTGTACTGGTACCCTGTATAGAGCCTCAGCATTGTCTCTGTATTCAGTACCCTGTATAGAGCCTCTACATTGTTCTGTACTGGTACCTCTGTGGTATAGCTCTACATTGTCTCTGTACCGGTACCCTCTGTATATAGCCTCCACATTGACTCTGTACCGGTACCCTCTGTATATAGCCTCTACATTGTCTCTGTACCGGTACCCTCTGTATATAGCCTCTACATTGTCTCTGTACCGGTACCCTCTGTATATAGCCTCCACATTGTCTCTGTACCGGTACCCTCTGTATATAGCCTCTACATTGTCTCTGTACCGGTACCCCCTGTATATAGCCTCCACATTGTCTCTGTACTGGTACCCCCTGTATAGAGCCTCTACATTGTCTCTGTACTGGTACCCTCTGTATATAGCCTCTACATTGTCTCTGTACTGGTACCCTCTGTATATAGCCTCTACATTGTCTCTGTACTGGTACCCCCTGTATAGAGCCTCTACATTGTCTCTGTACTGGTACCCTCTGTATATAGCCTCTACATTGTCTCTGTACCGGTACCCTCTGTATATAGCCTCTACATTGTCTCTGTACTGGTACCCTCTGTATATAGCCTCTACATTGTCTCTGTACCGGTACCCCCTGTATATAGCCTCCACATTGACTCTGTACCAGGTACCCCCTGTATATAGCCTCTACATTGTCTCTGTACCGGTACCCCCTGTATAGAGCCTCCACATTGTCTCTGTACTGGTACCCTCTGTATATAGCCTCTACATTGTCTCTGTACTGGTACCCTCTGTATATAGCCTCTACATTGTCTCTGTACTGGTACCCCCTGTATAGAGCCTCTACATTGTCTCTGTACTGGTACCCCCTGTATAGAGCCTCTACATTGTCTCTGTACTGGTACCCCCTGTATAGAGCCTCTACATTGTCTCTGTACTGGTACCCCCTGTATAGAGCCTCTACATTGTCTCTGTACTGGTACCCCTGTATAGAGCTCTACATTGTCTCTGTACTGGTACCCCCTGTATAGAGCCTCTACATTGTCTCTGTACTGGTACCCCCTGTATAGAGCCTCTACATTGTCTCTGTACTGGTACCCCCTGTATAGAGCCTCTACATTGTCTCTGTACTGGTACCCCCTGTATAGAGCCTCTACATTGTCTCTGTACTGGTACCCCCTGTATATAGCCTCTACATTGTCTCTGTACTGGTACCCTCTGTATATAGCCTCTACATTGTCTCTGTACCGGTACCCTCTGTATATAGCCTCTACATTGTCTCTGTACTGGTACCCTCTGTATATAGCCTCTACATTGTCTCTGTACCGGTACCCTCTGTATAAAGCCTCCACATTGACTCTGTACTGGTACCCCCTGTATAGAGCCTCTACATTGTCTCTGTACTGGTACCCCCTGTATTGAGCCTCTACATCGTATCTCTGTACTGGTACCCTCTGTATAAAGCCTCCACATTGTCTCTGTACTGGTACCCCCTGTATAAGGGCCTCTGCATTGTCTCTGTACTGGTACCCCTGCCCATAGAGCCTCTACATTGTCTCTGTACTGGTACCCCCTGTATAGAGCCTCTACATTGTCTCTGTACC
>NW_027030249.1:0-2039 GCF_034236695.1 Oncorhynchus nerka
TGAACTGAATTAAATGGACCTTTGTTAGATGGAAACACTGTGATTAAAGGTAAATATGAATGTTTTACAGCCACAACACCGAAGGTATTGATGTAGGTAACACCACTGTAGAATGTGATACTATTTGGGTACTAGAGACTGCAGGGGTTCGTAGAAATAAAGATAAAGGGTTCGTAGAAATAAAGATAAAGGGTTGGTGGCGAATAGAAAAGGGTTGTGTGGTAAAATAACTCAGGTTGCGCCATCTCTTATTATGCTAAACAATCAAGACAGGGGTATTAGGATAGTTTCTGGATGTGTGGAAATAACAAACTGTTGAATGTACTGCCAGATGGGAGGACGGGTCTTTGTACCTTAGTTAGAGCAATTCAACAGGTAACCATTATTAAATCACCCCATGATGACTATGTTAACTCTAGAGTTAAGAGGGCGTATGAGAAAGACACTGAGGTATACTTTGATGCAATTGGACAGCCTAGAGGGGTGCTTCGGGAGTTCAAGGCAAGAGATGAAGTTAAATCTGGATTTGAATCTATATTTTTGTGGATAACACCAAATAAGACCTTGGAGTGGATTAATTATATATACTATAACCAACAGAGATTCATTAACTATACTGACTCGGCTCTAACAGCGTTGGGGGAACAGGTACAGGCTACCAGTAAAATGTCTTGGCAAAATAGACAGGCTCTCAATTGGCTTTTGGCAGAGAAGGGTGGAGTTTGTTATGTTCGGGGATGATTGTTGCACCTTTATTCCCAATAACACTGCGCCTAGTGGATCCTTTGCTGTCGCTATGGCTAAACTTAAAGGGTTAACCTCTTGCTCCTACTGAGACGCTTGCGTCCCATCCAGAGCTCTGGAAATGCAAATGCACTACGCTAAATGCTAATAGTATTAGTTAAAACTCAAACGTTCATTAAAATACACATGCAGGGTATTGAATTAAAGCTACACTCGTTGTGAATCCAGGCAACAAGTCAGATTTTTAAAATGCTTTTCGGCGAAAGCATGAGAAGCTATTATCTGATAGCATGTAACACCACAAAAGACCCGCAGGGGACGTAAACAAAATAATTAGCATATTCGGCGCTACACAAACCGCACAATAAAATAGAAAACATTCATTACCTTTGACCATCTTCTTTGTTGGCACTCCTAGATGTCCCATAATCACTATTGGGTCTTTTTTTCGATTAAATCGGTCCATATATAGCCTAGATATCGTTATATGTAGACTGTGTGATAAACGAGAAAAAAAACAGCGTTTCATAACGTAACGTCATTTTTTAAAATTCAAAAAGTTGACGATAAACTTTCACAAAACACTTCGAAATACTTTTGTAATGCAACTTTAGGTATTAGTAAACGTTAATAAGCGATCAAAGTAATCACAAGACGAAGTATATTCTATAGCTGTCCGTCTGGAAAAATGTCCGTGTAGAATCTCAACCAAAATATCCGGTCCGACACCTGAAGAACTGTGCTGCCTTGCATCTGTTTGACCAAGAAACAAATAGTAGGCAAATGGCAAGACTCTAGACACCGTGTGGAAGCTGTAGGTACTGCAACCTCAGCCCCATTAATTGTGGTTCACCTTTATCAATGGCTTCAAGTCGCGCAGGGATATATTTTTCCATTTTCAGTGATCAGGTTTTCCTGCGCTTTTCGATGAAACTCCCGTTCTGGTAAAGCCACATCCGTGATTTAACCAGTTTTATAAACGTCTGAGTGTTTTCTATCCACACATACTATGCATATACTATATTCCTGGCATGAGTAGCAGGGCGCTGAAATGTTGCGCGATTTTTAACAGAATGTTCAAAAAAGTAGAGGGTAGGAGTAACAGGTTAAGAGAAGAGGTTAAGAAAAATGCTGGGGTGGACTCTCATGTTTGGGATTGGTTGGACTTAGCATTGGGGAAATGGGGAGCCATGTTTGCTAGGATGGCCTTTATGCTGGGAGGGGGGTTATTGGATCTGGGTATTGTATATTGTTGTGTTTTACCCTGGGTGAAATCACTTGTGATCCAGACAACG
>NW_027030250.1:0-2042 GCF_034236695.1 Oncorhynchus nerka
ACTGGGCTGAGCGGAACTGTACTTCCTCAGTGGTAGGGAGGCGAAAGCAGGCCAGAGGTGGATGAACGCAGTGCCCTTTGTTTGGGTGTAGGGCCTGATCAGAGCCTGGAGGTACTGAGGTGCTCCCTCACAGCTCCGTAGGCAAGCACCATGGTCTTGTAGCGGATGCGAGCTTCAACTGGAAGCCAGTGGAGGGAGCGGAGGAGCGGGGTGACGTGGAGAGAACTTGGGAAGGTTGAACACCAGACGGGCTGCGGCGCTCTGGATGAGTTGTAGGGGTTTAATGGCACAGGCAGGAGCCCAGCCAACAGCGAGTTGCAGTAATCCAGACGGGAGATGACAAGTGCCTGGATTAGGACCTGCGCCGGCTTCCTGTGTGAGGCAGGGTCAGATTTCTGCGGGATGTTGTAGAGCATGAACCTACAGGAACTGGCCACCGCCTTGATGTTAGTTGAGAACGACAGGGTGTTGTCCAGGATCACGCCAAGGTTCTTAGCGCTCTGGGAGGAGGACACAATGGAGTTGTCAACCGTGATGGCGAGATCATGGAACGGGCAGTCCTCTCCCGGGAGGAAGAGCAGCCCTCTTGCCGAGATTCAGCTTGAGGTGGTGATCCGTCATCCACACGGGATATGTCTGCCAGACATGCAGAGATGCGATTCGCCACCTGGTCATCAGAAGGGGGAAAGGAGAAGATTAATTGTGTGTCGTCTGCATAGCAATGATAGGAGAGACCATGTGAGGTTATGACAGAGCCAAGTGACTTGGTGTATAGCGAGAATAGGAGAGGGCCTAGAACAGAGCCCTGGGGGACACCAGTGGTGAGAGCACGTGGTGTGGAGACGGATTTCGCCACGCCACCTGGTAGGAGCGACCTGTCAGGTAGGACGCAATCCAAGCGTGGGCCGCGCCGGAGATGCCCAACTCGGAGAGGGTGGAGAGGAGGATCTGATGGTTCACAGTATCGAAGGCAGTCATAGGTCTAGAAGGATGAGAGCAGAGGAGAGAGTTAGCTTTAGCAGTGCGGAGCGCCTCCGTGATACAGAGAAGAGTAGTCTCAGTTGAATGACTAGTCTTGAAACCTGACTGATTTGGATCAAGAAGGTCATTCTGAGAGAGATAGCGGGAGAGCTGGGCCAAGGACGGCACGTTCAAGAGTTTTGGAGAGAAAAGAAAGAAGGGATACTGGTCTGTAGTTGTTGACATCGGAGGGATCGAGTGTAGGTTTTTTCAGAAGGGGTGCAACTCTCGCTTCTCTTGAAGACGGAAGGGACGTAGCCAGCGGTCAGGATGGAGTTGATGAGCGAGGTGAGGTAAGGGAGAAGGTCTCCGGAAATGGTCTGAGAAGAGAGGAGGGATAGGGTCAAGCGGGCAGGTTGTTGGGCGGCCGGCCGTCACAAGACGCGAGATTTCATCTGGAGAGAGAGGGGAGAAAGAGGTCAGAGCACAGGGTAGGGCAGTGTGAGCAGAACTAGCGGTGTCGTTTGACTTAGCAAACGAGGATCGGATGTCGTCGAATTCTTTCAAAAATGGTTGACCTAAGTCATCTGCAGAGAGGGGAGGGGGAGGGGGAGGAGGATTCAGGAGGGAGGAGAAGGTGGTAAAGAGCTCCTAGGGTTAGAGGCAGATGCTGGAATTTAGAGTGGTAGAAAGTGGCTTTAGCAGCAGACAGAAGAGGAAAATGTAGAGAGGAGGGAGTGAAAGGATGCCAGGTCCGCAGGGAGGGCGAGTTTTCCTCCATTTCGCGCTCTGGCTGCCCGGAGTCCCTGTTCTGTGAGCTCGCAATGAGTCGTCGAGCCACGGAGCGGGGAGGGGAGGATCGAGCCGGCCTGGAGGATAGGGGACATAGAGAGTCAAAGGATGCAGAAAGGGAGGAGAGGAGGGTTGAGGAGGCAGAATCAGGAGATAGGTTGGAGAAGGTTTGAGCAGAGGGAAGAGATGATAGGATGGAAGAGGAGAGAGAAGGGAGAGAGAGCGAAGGTTGGGACGGCGCGATACCATCCGAGTAGGGCAGTGTGGAAGTGTTGGATGAGAGCGAGAGG
>NW_027030251.1:0-2043 GCF_034236695.1 Oncorhynchus nerka
TAGATGACTGCATTGATAGAATTGGCTCTGCTGCCTACGCTAGTAAGTTAGATTTGCTAAAAGGTTAATGGCAGGTGCCTCTGAACTCTCGAGCTTCTGACATCTTTGGAATGTGTAATGCACCTGCTACTTTTCAGCGCCTAGTTAACATTGTGTTCGTGGATGTGCCAAATTGTACTGCCTACCTTGACAATGTGATGATTAATTCGTCAACTTGGTCTTATCATCTCGCCACCTTGAAAAGTGTGTTTCAGTGGTTGTAGAATGCTTCTTTAACCCTCAATTTGGCCAAGTGTGAGTTTGGGAAGGCTACTGTGGCTTACTTGGGGACGCAGGTTGGACGAGGTCATGTGTGAGTTTGGGAAGGCTACTGTGGCTTACTTGGGGACGCAGGTGGGACGAGGTCAAGTGTGAATTTGGGAAGGCTACTGTGGCTTACTTGGGGACGCAGGTGGGACGAGGTCAAGTGTGAGTTTGGGAAGGCTACTGTGGCTTACTTGGGGACGCAGGTGGGACGAGGTCAAGTGTGCCAAATAACTGGCAAAGTGGAAGCAATTGTTGCTTTTCCTGCTCTCACGACTTGTCCCCAGTTGTGCAGATTCCTGGGGATGGGAGGGTACTATCGTACGTTCTGTAAGAATTTTTAGATGGTAGTAGCTCCCCTGACATCGCTGCTTTAGCCCAAAGTACCATTTAAGTGGTCCAAGGAATGTAACTATGCTTTTGTGTCACGTTCTGACCTTTGTTTCCTTTCTTTTGTCTTTATTTATTTATGGTCAGGGCGTGAGTTGTGGTGGGCAGTCTGTGTTTTTCTATGTGTGTTTTTCTCTGCCAGAGCCGTCAGCAAGTCCTGAGCTGCCCCTCAGTCTGGAGCTGCTCCTCAGTCCGGAGCTGCCCTCAGTCCGGAGCTGCCCCTCAGTCCGGAGCTGCCCCTCAGTCCAGTGGGGCTGCCAGTCCTAGGTCGGTGGCGAGGGTCGCCGCTTTAAAGAGGCCACAGAGGCGGGCGAAGAGGCGCACCAGAACTTTGGTGAAGTGGGGTCCACGTCACGCGCCAGAACCGCCACCGCAGACAGACGCCCACCCAGACCCTCCCCTATAGGTTCAGGTTTTGCGGCCGGAGTCTGCACCTTTGGGGGGGGTACTGTCACGTTCTGACCTTTATTTAGTATGGTCAGGGCGTGAGTTGGGGTGGGCAGTCTGTGTGTTTTTCTATGTTTTTCTATTTCTATGTTTGGCCTGATATGGTTCTCAATCAGAGGCAGCTGTTTATCGTTGTCCCTGATTGAGAACCATATTTAGGTAGCCTGGGTTTCACTGTTGTTTTGTGGGTGTTTGATTCCTGTGTCAGTCTTTGTGCCATACGGGACTGTTTCGTTAATATTCACTTTGTTATTTTATATTGTGTCATGTTCAGTTTATTCTATTAAAACATGGACACTTACCACACTGCGTTTTGGCCCGATCCTTCTAACACCTCTGACGAAGAGGAGGAAATCTGACGTTACATTTTGAGTCCAAAGCACTACTTGTTAGTGCCCCAGTGCTTGCCGCCCCCAACTTTGACAAACCATTTAAGTTGGACGTATACGCTAGTATAGTATAATTTGGTAACGGAATTATGAGTTTTAATCACTTAATAATTCACAAACAAAATATACATCAGAAAAATCACTAGAACTAATTGTTAGCTCCACCATTACTGATTACTTCTGTGACCTTTCATTATCCCCCCTCCTCACAAAGACAAATGTGAAAATATCTTGAAGTTATGTGTGGTTTTGGTAACGAAATTACAAGGCACAAGACAATATTACCAAAACGATTTCTCCAAACCCAAATGTAAGTGTTGATAATAGTAGTCAGGGGTCTTTATGTCAACATGATTCTGGTTTTATGTAGTTCTGATATTGAACCTCTTCAGACTTTTTCTGCTAATCTTTTCTAAGATCCCTTGTCCATCTGTTTACCCAGAAATCAAAACCTTCACTGGTTGAAAAATGTATCTAGAATTACATTTACCAAAAATATACACTCTTAGATTTA
>NW_027030252.1:0-2043 GCF_034236695.1 Oncorhynchus nerka
CTCTGTTCACCTATAGTAGCTCCTCTGTTCACCTATAGTAGCTCCTCTGTTCACCTATAGTAGTTCCTCTGTTCACCTATAGTAGTTCCTCTGTTCACCTATAGTAGGGTCCTCTGTTCACCTATAGTAGCTCCTCTGTTCACCTATAGTAGCTCCTCTGTTCACCTATAGTAGTTCCTCTGTTCACCTATAGTAGCTCCTCTGTTCACCTATAGTAGCTCCTCTGTTCACCTATAGTAGTTCCTCTGTTCACCTATAGTAGCTCCTCTGTTCACCTATAGTAGGCTCCTCTGTTCACCTATAGTAGGTCCTCTGTTCACCTATAGTAGCTCCTCTGTTCACCTATAGTAGCTCCTCTGTTCACCTATAGTAGGTCCTCTGTTCACCTATAGTAGCTCCTCTGTTCACCTATAGTAGTTCCTCTGTTCACCTATAGTAGGGTCCTCTGTTCACCTATAGTAGGGTCCTCTGTTCACCTATAGTAGCTCCTCTGTTCACCTATAGTAGCTCCTCTGTTCACCTATAGTAGCTCCTCTGTTCACCTATAGTAGCTCCTCTGTTCACCTATAGTAGCTCCTCTGTTCACCTATAGTAGCTCCTCTGTTCACCTATAGTAGCTCCTCTGTTCACCTATAGTAGGGTCCTCTGTTCACCTATAGTAGGTCCTCTGTTCACCTATAGTAGCTCCTCTGTTCACCTATAGTAGGTTCCTCTGTTCACCTATAGTAGGTCCTCTGTTCACCTATAGTAGGGTCTCTGTTCACCTATAGTAGTTCCTCTGTTCACCTATAGTAGCTCCTCTGTTCACCTATAGTAGCTCCTCTGTTCACCTATAGTAGCTCCTCTGTTCACCTATAGTAGGGTCTCTGTTCACCTATAGTAGCTCCTCTGTTCACCTATAGTAGCTCCTCTGTTCACCTATAGTAGTTCCTCTGTTCACCTATAGTAGGTCCTCTGTTCACCTATAGTAGCTCCTCTGTTCACCTATAGTAGTTCCTCTGTTCACCTATAGTAGCTCCTCTGTTCACCTATAGTAGCTCCTCTGTTCACCTATAGTAGCTCCTCTGTTCACCTATAGTAGCTCCTCTGTTCACCTATAGTAGCTCCTCTGTTCACCTATAGTAGCTCCTCTGTTCACCTATAGTAGCTCCTCTGTTCACCTATAGTAGGGTCCTCTGTTCACCTATAGTAGTTCCTCTGTTCACCTATAGTAGCTCCTCTGTTCACCTATAGTAGTTCCTCTGTTCACCTATAGTAGTTCCTCTGTTCACCTATAGTAGTTCCTCTGTTCACCTATAGTAGCTCCTCTGTTCACCTATAGTAGGGTCCTCTGTTCACCTATAGTAGTTCCTCTGTTCACCTATAGTAGCTCCTCTGTTCACCTATAGTAGCTCCTCTGTTCACCTATAGTAGGGTCTCTGTTCACCTATAGTAGTTCCTCTGTTCACCTATAGTAGCTCCTCTGTTCACCTATAGTAGTTCCTCTGTTCACCTATAGTAGTTCCTCTGTTCACCTATAGTAGTTCCTCTGTTCACCTATAGTAGCTCCTCTGTTCACCTATAGTAGGGTCCTCTGTTCACCTATAGTAGCTCCTCTGTTCACCTATAGTAGTTCCTCTGTTCACCTATAGTAGTTCCTCTGTTCACCTATAGTAGGGTCCTCTGTTCACCTATAGTAGCTCCTCTGTTCACCTATAGTAGCTCCTCTGTTCACCTATAGTAGCTCCTCTGTTCACCTATAGTAGCTCCTCTGTTCACCTATAGTAGCTCCTCTGTTCACCTATAGTAGCTCCTCTGTTCACCTATAGTAGTTCCTCTGTTCACCTATAGTAGTTCCTCTGTTCGCCTATAGTAGGGTCTCTGTTCACCTATAGTAGCTCCTCTGTTCACCTATAGTAGCTCCTCTGTTCACCTATAGTAGTTCCTCTGTTCACCTATAGTAGCTCCTCTGTTCACCTATAGTAGCTCCTCTGTTCACCTATAGTAGCTCCTCTGTTCACCTATAGTAGCTCCTCTGTTCACCTATAGTAGCTCCTCTGTTCA
>NW_027030253.1:0-2043 GCF_034236695.1 Oncorhynchus nerka
ACAGGCTCACTATGGTATCAAAATGCTTCAGGTAAAACAACATGTCACGAATCCAGTTTCCTGAGTCTGTTTTTTGCCTGTGTTCTGTCCTGGAGTGTTTTTTCCGGCGTCCTGGAACGCACCCTGTCTGGTTGCCGGGCAATGGAGCCAGTTGGGAGTTCTGATTACCTGCACCTGTATCCCATCAGCTATCTGCACACCTGGTCCTGATCATCATCTCTCCTCTTCATAAGCCCGGACCTGACATCCTTTCCCTGGCTGATCGTTAGCCATGAACAGTATGTTGTGCCATAGTATCAGCCTCAAGTTGGATAGAATTAGTTTTGTTGTTTTTTACGTATTGCTTGCCTTAAACTTACCTCTGTTTGTTCTGTCTTCAGTTACTCACCCGGATCATTTACCCCATTCCCGCCTGGTCGGAGGAGGATTCCGCTACCCCATTGGATCCACCTATTTACTCCCATCAACTCACCACCGCTGCCCGCTACGCCACCTGGATATATCTACCCATTCACATTCACTTGTAAATAAATAGTCACCTTCTTCCTACTCTCCTTGTCCTGGTCTGCTTCTGGGTTCGATTTTGAAAGAACGTGACACAACATCCTTACCTAAGTAAGGCAACGCCGACTAGTGACATCGATAACAACTAGAAACAACTAAATGTCTCAACAACTTGTTCATCTATTTGTGCTTTGAACTCTCTAGGGACACCAGACCCTGGAGTTTTAGGTTGGCTTAGAGGGAATTCCAATGCAAGGGGACTGATTAGTGAAAATACTTCCAAGCTCTCTACATTTGTTCAGGACTGTTAGCTTAAAACAAGATTGGTATCTGAGCTTGTAAGTGTTTTAATTTTGGGCTAATAGAGAACAGATAAAATTACAGTTTTTCTAAAATGGCTTTCTATATAAGAATGTACCAGTGTTATAGCCTGTGTGTTGCTAGCTATGTCCACCCGACAGCAATGTAGACATTACATGATACAGTAAAGAGCCTTCAGTGTATTTATTGAGGCTTGACCGTAAATAGTATTACTATAGTCCAACACAGATGGAAAAGTACAATCAATCATATATTTTATGGTGGCAAAGGAAAAACAAAATTGTGCCCGTAGTAAAGCCCAATACGCAGCCTGCTTTTACCAACAAGGTTCTCTACATGGGGTGTGAAGCTCAACTTCTCATCCACCTGATCTCCCAAATAATTTAATGTTATTTCTTGTTCTATGAAATGTCCAACCCGAGGTAGTAATGACTTGGTTTCAGAGTGTTTGGCTTTGGAAAATACTAAAGGAAGAAATTGAGGAGAACCATTTGTCACAGATATGTGAAAATGCTCTTACCTGTTCCTACAACCTAAGGTGCTATTTTAATTTAAGATAATTTATTGGACTTACTACACTCTTGCCAAAATGCATGTAATGCACCCAGAAATGTCACATCTCTGTTGGAGATGCAGAAAGCACAAAGGAACCCTATTTCATATGCTGTGGTCCTGCAACAAACTGACACCATTTTGTGATAATGTCTGTGCTATCATTTCATTTTGTCTAACAATTTATATTCATCCATCTCCATGATTATGTATGTTGAGAAATGTAAATACTTGAGATCAATTTCAGAGAAAGATGTGTTATCTAAGCCTAATTGCTGCACAAATGTATAACCATCAATTGGAAAGCCATCGTATTTCCCTCAATAACAAACTGGAGTAGAGAACAATCTAGATACATCCCTTTATGGTATTTTATAAAGTAAAAAAATACATGGAGTTGGATTTGAATTTGGAGGACACATGTTGATCGCCTTGGAGAACGTTTTGTATAGTGAGTGTTTTGTTGTTTTTGTACTGTGTTGTTTGTGAAGTAGAAAACCATCAAACAGAAAATGTGAAAAGCACATACCAAGAAAGAATTCCAAAAATACTAAATTGAGTCAGAATATTATTTTATTTTAACTCACTGTTCAATCACTGTTAATCCATTGTTCAGGATGTGGATACAGGCGACTGACATTTCGATGACAAGCTGATGATTCCGCA
>NW_027030254.1:0-2047 GCF_034236695.1 Oncorhynchus nerka
ACATTTACATTTACATTTAAGTCATTTAGCAGACGCTCTTATCCAGAGCGACTTACAAATTGGTGCTTTCACCTTATGACATCCAGTGGAACAGCCACTTTACAATAGTGCATCTAGGTCTTCTTTAAGGGGGGAGGGGAGAAGGATTACTTATCCTATCCTAGGTATTCCTTAAAAGAGGTGGGGTTTCAGGTGTCTCCTGAAGGTGGTGATTGACTCCGCCTGTCCCGCGCCGTGAGGGAGTTTTGTTCCACCATTGGGGGCCAGAGCAGCGAACAGTTTTGACTGGGCTGAGCGGGAACTGTACTTCCTCAGTGGTAGGGAGTAAGCAGCAGGCCAGAGGTGATGAACGAGCCCTTGTTTGGGTAAATAGGGCCTGATCAGAGCCTGGAGGTAGTGAGGTGCCGTTCCTCACAGCTCCGTAGGCAAGCACCATGGTCTTGTAGCGGATGCGAGCTTCAACTGGAAGCCAGTGGAGAGAGCGGAGGAGCGGGGTGTGACGTGAGAGAACTTGGGAAGGTTGAACACCAGACGGGCTGCGGCGTTCTGGATGAGTTGTAGGGGTTTAATGGCACAGGCAGGGAGCCCAGCCAGCAGCGAGTTGCAGTAATCCAGACGGGAGATGACAAGTGCCTGGATTAGGACCTGCGCCGCTTCCTGTGTGAGGCAGGGTCGTACTCTGCGGATGTTGTAGAGCATGAACCTACAGGAACGGGCCACCGCCTTGATGTTATTTGAGAACGACAGGGTGTTGTCCAGGATCACGCCAAGGTTCTTAGCGCTCTGGGACGAGGACACAATGGAGTTGTCAACCGTGATGGCGAGATCATGGAACGGGCAGTTCTTTCCCCGGGAGGAAGAGCAGCTCCGTCTTGCCGAGGTTCAGCTTGAGGTGATGATCCGTCATCCACACTGATATGTCTGCCAGACATGCAGAGATGCGATTCGCCACCTGGTCGTCAGAAGGGGGAAAGGAGAAGATTAATTGTGTGTCGTCTGCATAGCAATGATAGGAGAGACCATGTGAGGTTACATTGCTTCAAGTGACTTGGGTGTATAGCGAGAATAGGAGAGGGCCTAGGAAATAGAGCCCTGGGGGACACCAGTGGTGAGAGCACGTGGTGGAGAGACGACTCTCGCCACGACACCTGGTAGAGCGACCTGTCAGGTAGAATTTAACTAAGCGTGGGCCGCGCCGAGATGCCCAACCGGAGAGGGTGGAGGAGGATCTGATGGTTCACAGTATCGAAGGCAGCCGATAGGTCTAGAAGGATGAGAGCAGAGGAGAGAGAGTTAGCTTTAGCAGTGCGGAGCTCCGTGGATACAGAGAAGAGCAGTCTCAGTTGAATGACTAGTCTTGAAACCTGACTGATTTGGATCAAGAAGGTCATTCTGAGAGAGATAGCGGGAGAGCTGGCCAAGGACGGCACGTTCAAGAGTTTTGGAGAGAAAAGAAAGAAGGGATACTGGTCTGTAGTTGTTGACATCGGAGGGATCGAGTGTAGGTTTTTTCAGAAGGGGTGCAACTCTCGCTCTCTGAAGACGGGAGGGACGTAGCCAGCGGTCAGGATGAGTTGATGAGCGAGGTGAGGTAAGGAGAAGGTCTCCGGAAATGGTCTGGAGAAGAGAGGAGGGGATAGGGTCAAGCGGGCAGGTTGTTGGGCGGCCGGTCAGTCACAAGACGCGAGATTTCATCTGGAGAGAGAGGGGAGAAAGAGGTCAGAGCACAGGGTAGGGCAGTGTGAGCAGAACCAGCGGTGCCGTTTGACTTAGCAAGCGAGGATCGGATGTCGTCGACCTTCTTTTCAAAATGGTTGACGAAGTCATCTGCAGAGAGGGAGGAGGGGGAGGAGGAGGGAGGATTCAAGAGGGAGGAGAAGGTGGCAAAGAGCTTCCTAAGGGTTAGAGGCAGATGCTTGGAATTTAGAGTGGTAGAAAGTGGCTTTAGCAGCAGAGACGAGAGGAGAGGAAAATGTAGAGAGGAGGGAGTGAAAGGATGCCAGGTCTGCAGGAGGCGAGTTTCTCCATTTCCGCCTCGGCTGCCCGG
>NW_027030255.1:0-2049 GCF_034236695.1 Oncorhynchus nerka
GGTCATCAACACAACCCGACTAGGAGGGTCGGCCGCGACACAACCTGACTAGGAGGGAGCCGGTCGTCGACACAACCTGACTAGGAGGGAGCCGGTCGTCAACACAATTTTTATTTATTTTATTTTACTCGCAAGTCAGTTAAGAAATACATTCTTATTTTCACGATGGCTTAGGAACAGTGGGTTAACTGCCTTGTTCGTGCAGAACGAATTCATTTGTACCTTGTCAGCTCGGGAACCGATCTTGCAACCTAAGGGTTTAGTATCCTGTTACCCTCTTACTGTCAAACCAGAAGATGTAAGCATTGGAGAGGAGGAATTGTCAAAGTGGGGTATATATACTTGTGATGGTGAGAACACATTTTTGTCTGAATTACAGCTGTAAAGACCCTTTGGGAATGTTTAAACATGGTTAAGCTTCTCTAGTGTCCGTGAGTTATTCACTCTGAAGAATTAGAACCTAACACTATAATTAGTGTTCACTGAAGTAGGGAAACCTACCGAGTGGCCCAGCCCCGAAGCTAGCCTTGAACCAGAGCAAATTTTCAGAGAAGTATGGAACCAATACACACAGTCAATTAGAAAAGCAAAAGCTAGCTTTTTCAAACAGACATTTGCATCCTGTAGCTCTAACTCCAAAAAGTTTTGGGACACTGTAAAGTCCATGGAGAATAAGAGCACCTCCTCCCAGGTGCCCACTGCACTGAGGCTAGGAAACACTGTCACCACCGATAAATCCACGATAATCGAGAATTTCAAGAAGAATTTCTCTACGGCTGGCCATGCTTTCCTCCTGGCTACCCCAACCCTGGCCAACAGCTCCCCACCCCCCGGAGGATACTTGCCCAAACCTCCCCAGCTTCTCCTTCACCCAAATCCAGATAGCTGATGTTCTGAAAGATTTGCAAAACCTGGACCCGTACAAATCAGCTAGGCTAGACAATCTGGACCCTCTCTTTCTCAAGTTATTTGCCGCCATTGTGGCAACCCCTGTTACTAGTCTGTTCAACCTCTCTTTCGTATCGTCAGAGATTCCTAAGGATTGGAACACTTCTGCGGTCATCCCCCTCTTCAAAGGGGGTGACACTCTAGACCCACACTATTACAGACCTATTTCCATCTTGCCCTGCCTTTCTAAAGTCTTCGAAAGCAAAGTCAACTTCTTGCGACTCTCAAACCCGGATCCGGAGCGTAATCATCGCCTCAAACTAATTAGCATAACGCAGCGGACATAAATATCCCTAGAAAATCTTCCTATTCATGAAAATCACAAATTAAATATATTGAGACACAGCTTAGCCTTTTGTTAATCACACTGTCATCTCAGATTTTCAAAATATGCTTTACAGCCAACGCTAGACAAGCATTTGTGTAAGTTTATCATAGCCTAGCATAGCATTATGCCCTGCTAGCAGCAGGCAACATTTTCACGAAAATAAGAAAAGCAATCAAATTAAATCATTTACCTTTGAAGAACTTTGGATGTTTTCACTCACGAGACTCCCAGTTAGATAGCAAATGTTCCTTTTTCCCAAAATATTATTTTTGTAGGCGAAATAGCTCCCGTTTGTTCTTCACGTTTGGCTGAGAAATCAACCGGAAAATGCGGTCACTACAACGCCAAACTTTTTTCCAAATTAGCTCCATAATATCGACAGAAACATGGCAAACGTTGTTTAGAATCAATCCTCAAGGTGTTTTTCACATGTCTATTCGATAATATATCCACCGGGACAATTGGTTTCTCATTAGAAGCGATTGGAATAATGGCTACTTCTGTACTTTACGCAAGATTTTCTGCGGGAGCCATCATGTGACCACTTGCTCAATGTGGTCCCTTACGGCTATTCTTCAACATAAATGCGTAAAAAGACGTCACAAAGCTGTAGACACCTTGGGGAATATGTAGAAAACGTAAGCTCATTTTAGCCCATTCACAGCCATATAAGGAGTCATTGGCATGCAGCGCTTTCAAAATATGGGGCACTTCCTGATTGGATTTGTATCTGGGTTTCGCCTGTAACATCAGTTCTGTTGCACTCACAGACA
>NW_027030256.1:0-2050 GCF_034236695.1 Oncorhynchus nerka
AGATGGATATATACAGGAACCATAAGGATATGACCATACACCACTAAGATGGATATATACAGGAACCATAAGGATATGACCATACACCACTAAGATGGATATATACAGGAACCATAAGGATATGACCATACACCACTAAGATGGATATATACAGGAACCATAAGGATATGACCATACACCACTAAGATGGATATATACAGGAACCATGGAGATGTGACCATACACCACACCACTAAGATGATATATGCAGAACCATAAGGATATGACCATACACCACACCACTAAGATGGATATATACAGGAACCATAAGGATATGACCATACACCACTAAGATGGATATATACAGGAACCATAAGGATATGACCATACACCACACCACTAAGATGGATATATACAGGAACCATAAGGATATGACCATACATCACACCACTAAGATGGATATATACAGGAACCATAAGGATATGACCATACACCACTAAGATGGATATATACAGGAACCATAAGGATATGACCATACACCACTAAGATGGATATATACAGGAACCATAAGGATGTGACCATACATCACTAAGATGGATATATACAGGAACCATAAGGATATGACTAAGGCACTACTAAGATGGATATATACAGGAACCATAAGGATGTGACCATACATCACTAAGATGGATATATACAGGAACCATAAGGATATGACCATACACCACTAAGATGGATAGTCAGGAACCATAAGGATATGACCATACATCACTAAGATGGCGACAGGAGCCATAAGGATATGACCATACATCACTGAGATGGATATATACAGGAACCATAAGGATATGACCATACACCACTAAGATGGCAGGAACCATAAGGATATGACCATACATCACACCACCTATGGAGACTCAGAGGGACTATAGGGCAGGCTGTGTTTTAGTGATAGATCTATATAATACCCGAATCATATCATTGAAATATCATGATTCTCAGCGGTGAAATGTAAAGCCTCGCTTAAGTAAAGATCACTTCGCACATACTTCAAGTCATGTCTTAAGGCAGGCCTGTACTCAATTTCTTACTCAGCTATCTGTAGACAATTTTCACATCATTCCTAAAAATCTGTCCTTTTTTACTCCATTTTCCCTGCCACTTAAGTACCGTTATATTTAGAGGGCCTATGCAGGACAGAAATATGGTCCAATTCACCATCCATCCCTACCGCTCTGATCTGGGCGGGACTCACTAGCCCACAAATAGCTGCTCTGATTTGAGGACTTCACGAAACACAATACGTTCCCATTCGGAGGACTTATTAAACACAAATACGCCTTCTGGATCTGGAGTACCACCAAACACAATACGTTCCGGATCTACCACAAACACAACACGCTCCCCGATCTGGAGCATAAAACACAACACGCCTCCGATCTGAGCATTTCACAACACTAAATACTGCCTCTTCGATTCGAGACCATTAAACACAAATACTCTCCGATTCGGAGGACTATCAAACACAAATACGTTCCCGATTCGGCGACTGTTCTTGTTCACGTCACGCTTCCCGATCTGAGGACTCACGCTCCATAGTCGATGCTGCTTGATTTGAGTACCTTCACAAACAAATACGCCTCTGATCTGGAGACTACTAAACACACGCCCCGATCCGGGAGGACCTACCAAACAATAAATAGGAAGCAGTGATGGTGTACATGATTTCTCAACCACCTATAAAACATACTGGTAGAATAGAGTGGTGCAGTGATGGTGAATATGATTAACCACCTATAAACATACTGGTAGGATGGTGAACATGAGTTAACCACTATAAACATACTAGTAGAATAGAGAAGGTAGAAGGTGAATATGATTAACCACCTATAAACATACTGGTAGAATAGAGGAAGTAGTGATGGTGAACATGATTAACCACCTATAAACATACTAGTAGAATAGAGGAAGTAGTGATGGTGAACATGATTAACCACCTATAAACATACTGGTAGAATAGAGGAAGTAGTGATGGTGAACATGATTAACCACCTATAAACATACTGGTAGAATA
>NW_027030257.1:0-2052 GCF_034236695.1 Oncorhynchus nerka
TTATGCAGGTGAGTGAGGACCCAAAAGCGGTTTAACAAAAACAGAGTCCTTTAATGTCAAAACACAGGGAAGACATAGATCCTCTTCAAATGTATTGAATGGCAAAATAGACAACCCGCAGAGAGGGCGACAAATAAATCATAAAGTCCTTCTGATATTACAGAAGAGTCCCCTTCTTAGCAGCAGAGGAGAATAGCAGGGTTAGCGGCGACAGACTGCTGGTCTCTCTGGGTAGGCGCGGGTTGTAGAGGACAGAGGTAGCTGATCACACGTAGCATCAGATGAACAGGCAGATTCCGACAGGACGAGACAAGGGTGAAGCAAACGTGACGATAGTTTGGTTCTGGCATGAGAAACTCAAACGAGAATCTGACAAAGACAGAAGCAGGAACAGAGAGAGAAATAGAGAACTAATCAGAGGGAAAAAAGGGAACAGGTGGGAAAAGGGTGAACGAGGTAGTTAGAGAAGATGAGGAACAGCTGGGGGAAGGAAAGGAAGAGAAGGTAACTCTAATGACCAGCAGGGGGAAACGGCGAAGAGAAAGAACAGGAACAAGACATAACATGACAATACATGACAGTACCCCCCCACTCACCGAGCGCCTCCCGGGCGCACTGAGGAGGAAACCTGGCGGCAACGGAGGAAATCATCGATCGCGAATGGTCCACGCCCCGGAGGGAACCCAACTCTTTCTCAGGACCGCACTCCTCCCAATCCACTAGGTACTGATGACTACGGCCCTGAGGACGCATGTCCAAAATCTTACGGACCCTGTAGATAGGTGCGCCTCGACAAGGATGGGGGAGACGAGCGAAGTAAGAACGGGCTTATTACAGGAGACATGGAAGATCGGGTGGATGCGACGAAGATATCGCGGGAGAAGAAGTCGCACTGCGACAGGATTAATGATCTGAGAAATACGGAACGGACCAATGAACCGCGGGGTCAACTTGCGAGAAGCTGTCTTAAGGAAGGTTTTGGGTGGAGAGCCATACTCTCTGACGCGACAATATCTAGGACTCTTAGTTCTACGCTTATTAGCGGCTCTCACAGTCTGCGCCCTATAACGGCAAAGTGCAGACCTGACCCTCTTCCAGGTGCGCTCACAACGTTGGACAAACGCCTGAGCGGGAGGGGACGCTGGATCATGAGCTGAGACGAGAACAGCGAGGCTGAATACCGAGGCTACTCGAAAAGGAGATGAACCCGCCGCAGACGAAGGAAGCGAGAGTTGTGGGCGTATTCTGCCCAGGGAAGCTGTTCTGACCCAAGATGCGGGGGTTACGAGAAAGACTGCGTAGATCACGTCTAGTCTGATTGGCCCGTTCTGCTTGGCCGTTAGACTGGGGTGAAAGCGGAAGAGAGACAGCGGAAGCCCCAATCAAATTGAGGCATTAGTGCGGACCTGTCAACGGCGTCAGCGGAAAACCATGAATTCTGAAAACATTCTCGATGATGATTTGTGCCGTCTCTTTAGCAGAAGGGAGCTTAGCGAGGGGAATAAAATGAGCCGCCTTAGAGAACCTATCGACAACCGTAAGAATAACAGTCTTCCCCGCTGACGAAGGCAGTCCGGTGATAAAGTCTAAGGCGATGTGAGACCACGGTCGAGAGGGAATGGGAAGCGGTCTGAGACGGCCGGCAGGAGGAGAGTTACCGGACTTAGTCTGCGCGCAGACCGAACAAGCAGCCACGAAACGACGCATGTCACGCTCCCGAGTGGGCCACCAAAAACGCTGGCGAATGGAAGCAAGCGTACCCCGAACGCCGGGGTGGCCGGCTAACTTGGCAGAGTGAGCCCAGTGAAGAACGGCCAGACGAGTAGGAACGGGAACGAAAAGAAGGTTCCTAGGACAAGCGCGCGGCGACGGAGTGTGAGTGAGAGCTTGCTTTACCTGCCTCTCAATTCCCCAGACAGTCAACCCGACAACACGCCCCTCAGGGAGAATCCCCTCGGGGTCGGTGGAGGCTACTGAAGAACTGAAGAGACGAGATAAAGCATCAGGCTTGGTGTTCTTAGAGCCCGGACGATAACAAATTTATACAAAATA
>NW_027030258.1:0-2054 GCF_034236695.1 Oncorhynchus nerka
GGTGCTGTGCTGTAACAGCGAGCTGAGCCAGTTGAAAGTATTGTCACTTGGGATATATTGTTGGTGACTGTGTGCTCCTTCATTAGTTTTCTGTTTATTATTATTTTACTTCTGGTACCCTCCTACCTGAGAGGCATGAGGCCTGAGTGGCGTTGCACTGTTAAAATCATCCCAGTGTGGAGATGAAACACCTGTGTGTTACAAATCCACATGTTCTGTCCTCTCTGCTCTACCTCTGTGTTTTAATGTGGGTAATACAGAGATAATGCTAATACCGAGAGAACCACTGCTCTACCAAGGATAATACAGAGATAATACTAATACCGAGAGAACCACTGCTCTACCTAGGGTAATACAGAGATAATACTAATACCGAGAGAACCACTGCTCTACCTAGGTGTTTTAATGTGGGTGAAACAGAGATAATACTAATACAGAGAACCACTGCTCTACCTAGTGTTTTAATGTGACTCATACAGAGATAACCATTGGACATGCATTTTCCATTATACCAATGTGTTTACCACTTCAGATCCTTAAATTATAGTTTAAAGCATATACAGGGCATTATACAAGACCCCTTGACTTTTTCAACATATTGATGAAATGCATTTTTTACCCCTCATCAATATACACATAATGACAAAGCAAAAAAAGTTTTTTAGAAATTTGTCAATTTATAAAAATGAATACCTTATTTGCATAAATATTCAGACTGTAACGCTCAATGAGTGAATGGGTGTGGAGTCAGGCGCAGAGAGCAAAGGATGCGGGAAAAAACACGCTTTAATGTCCAAAATCAAAGGAACAAAATAGTATACCCAACACAGGCGTAACTATAAAAACAAAATAGTACCCTTAGGTAAAATACCAGGACAGCGAGAAAACCCAACAAAACACTAACACCTCTCACAAATACAGAAGAACAAGCCCGCACAAACAGAAGCGGGCTAAACAAACTTAAATAACCCCACCCTAACAACCAAACAATGAACAGGTGAAACCAATTAGACAAAACCAAACGAACACGGAACAAAGGATCGGTGGCAGCTAGTAGATCGGCGACGACGACCGCCGAGCGCCACTCGAACAAGAAGGGGAGCCACCTTCGATAATATTCGTGGCAGTACCCCCCCCCCCCCCTGACGCGCAGCTCCTGCAGCGCGCCGACTCCAGCCTCGGGGATGACCCCGGGGCCGAGGTGCAGTGCGATCCGGATGTAGGCGATGGAACTCTCTCAACATGGATGGATCCAGAATATCCCCCACCGGGACTGAGCACCTCTCCTCCGGACCGTACCCCTCCCAGTCAACGAGGTACGGCAGGCCTCTCACCCGGCGTCTTGAGTCCAGAATAGCTCGTATCGTGTACGCCGGGAACCCCTCGATGTCCAAAGGGGGCGGAGGGACCTCCGGAACCTCACCTTCCTGCATGGGACCAGCTACCACCGGCCTGAGGAGAGACACATGAAACGAGGGGTTAATGCGATAATACAAACCTCGTTTATTCTCCTCAGGACTTTAAATGGCCCTACACACTGCGGACCCAGCTTCCGGCAGGGCAAGCGGAGGGGCAGGTTTCGGGTTGAGAGCCAGACCCTGTCCCCCGGTGCAAACATGGGGGCCTCACTGCGGTGACGGTCAGCGCTCTTCTTCTGCCGTCCACTCGCCTGACGTAATGACTCCTGGATGGCTCTCCAGGTCTCCTTAGAACGCTGCACCCACTCCTCCACCGCAGGAGCCTCAGTCTGGCTCTGATGCCATGGTGCCATGACTGGCTGGTACCCCAACACGCACTGAAACGGTGACATGTTGGTAGAGGAGTGGCTTAGTGAATTCTGGGCCATTTCAGCCCAGGGGATGTATCTCGCCCACTACCCTGGCCGGTCCTGGCAATACGACCGCAGAAACCTATCCACCTCCTGGTTCACTCTCTCCACTTGCCCATTACTCTCCGGGTGATACCCTGAGGTCAGGCTGACCGAGACCCCCAGATGTTCCATAAATGCCCTCCATACTCGGGAGGGAAACTGGGGACCCCGATCCAGAGACACA
>NW_027030259.1:0-2055 GCF_034236695.1 Oncorhynchus nerka
GAACAGTAACATGCTGGTAGAGTATATTGAGGACACTGAGGAACAGTAATATGCTGGTAGAGTATATTAGCAGGCCATTGGGGAACAGCAATATGCTGGTAGAGCATATTAGCAGGCCATTGAGGAACAGTAATAAGCTGGTAGAGTATATTAGGCCATTGAGGAACAGTAATATCCTGGTAGAGTATATTAGACCATTGAGGAACAGTAATATGCTGGTAGAGTGCAGTACAGGCCATTGAGGAACAGTAATATGCTGGTAGAGTATATTAGGCCATTTAGGAACAGTAATATGCTGGTAGAGTATATTAGCAGGCCATTGGGGAACAGTAATATGCTGGTAGAGTATATTATGCAGGCCATTGAGGAACAGTAATATGCTGGTAGAATATATTAGGCCATTGAGGAACAGAAATATTTGAGAGTCATTGGGAACAGTAATCTGGTAGAGTATATTAGCAGGCCATTGGGAACAGTAATATGCTGGTAGAGTATATTAGGCCATTTAGGAACAGTAATATGCTGGTAGAGTATATTAGCAGGCCATTTAGGAACAGTAATATGCTGGTAGAGTGTATTAGCAGGCCATTGAGGAACAGTAATATGCTGGTAGAGTATATTGTAGGCCATTGAGGAACAGTAATATGCTGGTAGGAGTATATTAGGCCATTTAGGAACAGTAATATGCTGGTAGAGTGTATTAGCAGGCCATTGGGGAACAGTAATATGCTGGTAGAGTATATTAGGCCATTGAGGAACAGTAATATGCTGGTAGAGTATATTAGCAGGCCATTGAGGAACAGTAATATGCTGGTAGGGTATATTAGGCCATTTAGGAACAGTAATATGCTGGTAGAGTATATTAGAGCCATTGAGGAACAGTAATATGCTGGTAGAGTATATTAGGCCATTGAGGAACAGTAATATGCTGGTAGAGTATATTAGCAGGCCATTGAGGAACAGTAATATGCTGGTAGAGTATATTAGCAGGCCATTGAGGAACAGTAATATGCTGGTAGAGTATATTAGAGCCATTGAGGAACAGTAATATCCTGGTAGAGTATATTAGGCCATTGAGGAACAGTAATATGCTGGTAGGAGGTATTACAGGCCATTAGCAGGCCATTGGGGAACAGTAATATGCTGGTAGAGTATATTAGCAGGCCATTGAGGAACAGTAATATGGATTTAACAGTAATATGCTGGTAGAGTATATTAGCAGGCCATTGAGGAACAGTAATATGCTGGTAGAGTATATTAGCAGGCCATTGGGGAACAGTAATATGCTGGTAGAGTATATTAGAGGCCATTGAGGAACAGTAATATGCTGGTAGAGTATATTAGGCCATTGAGGAACAGTAATATGCTGGTAGAGTATATTAGGCCATTTAGGAACAGTAATATGCTGGTAGAGTATATTAGCAGGCCATTGAGGAACAGTAATATGCTGGTAGAGTATATTAGCAGGCCATTGAGGAACAGTAATATGCTGGTAGAGTATATTAGGCCATTGAGGAACAGTAATATGCTGGTAGAGTATATTAGCAGGCCATTGAGGAACAGTAATATGCTGGTAGAGTATATTAGACCATTGAGGAACAGTAATATGCTGGTAGAGTATATTAGGCCATTTAGGAACAGTAATATGCTGGTAGAGTATATTAGCAGGCCATTTAGGAACAGTAATATGCTGGTAGAGTATATTAGGCCATTGAGGAACAGTAATATGCTGGTAGAGTATATTAGGCCATTGAGGAACAGTAATATGCTGGTAGAGTATATTGCAGGCCATTGAGAACAGTAATATGCTGGTAGAGTATATTAGGCCATTGGGAACAGTAATATGCTGGTAGAGTATATAGCTAGGCCATTGAGGAACAGTAATATGCTGGTAAGTATATTAGGCCATTGAGGAACAGTAATATGCTGGTAGAGTATATTAGGCCATTGAGGAACAGTAATATGCTGGTAGAGTTATATTAGGCCATGTATAGGAACAGTAATATGCTGGTAGAGTATATTAGCAGGCCATTGAGGAACAGTAATATGCTGGTA
>NW_027030260.1:0-2056 GCF_034236695.1 Oncorhynchus nerka
CGCAGATCGGCAGTTCCAGAGGCTACCGGAGACCTGGAACTCCACGTGGGTCGTCGCGCTGGGACCACCAGATTAGGGTGGCCGCGGCCATGCGGTGTGGAGCGTTTGTATGGTCTGTGCAGAGAGGAGAGAACAGGGATAGACAGACACATAGTTGACAGGCTAGAGAAGAGGCTACGCTAATGCAGAGGAGATTGGAATGACAAGTGGACTACACGTCTCGAATGTTCAGAAAGTTAAGCTTACGTAGCAAGAATCTAATTGACTAAAATGATTAAAATGATACAGTACTGCTGAGGTAGGCTAGCTGCGTTGTTGACACTACCTAATCAAGTCGTTCCGTTGAGTGTGAAGTTTCTACAATGCTGCTTTTCAGGGGCTAGCTGGTTAGCTAGCAGTGTTGGTTACGTTACGTTGCGTTAGGAGAACGACAATAGCTGGCTAGCTAACCTAGAAAATCGCTCTAGACTACACAATTATCTTTGAAACAAAGACGGCTATGTAGCTAGCTATGTAGCTAGCTACGATCAAACAAATCACACCGTTGGGACTGTAATGAAATGAAATGAAAATATGATACTACCTGTGGAGCGAGCGGAATCGACGGAATGCGAAAGTTCTATTCAGTAGACGTTGGCTGGCTATTGGCTAGCTAGGAGTGTCTCCTACGTTAAGGACGACAAAATAGCTGGCTAGCTAACCTCGGTAAATTAAGATAATCACTCTAAGACTACACACTCTAACTACACAATTATCTTGGATACGAAGACAGCAAAGACAACTATGTAGCTAGCTAACACTACACTAATCAAGTCGTTCAGTTGAGTGTGATAGTTACTACAGTGCTACGGTAGACGGTGAACGTGTTGGGCAGATAGGAGACGACGAAATACGATAATTACGCAATTATCTTTGATACAACGACGACTATGTAGCTAGCTAAGAAGAAATTGCTAAGATTAGACAAATCAGACCGTTGTACTATAATGAAATGTAATGAAATGTAATGAAAAAGTTATACAACCTGCAGACCGAAGCGCGGATGCGACCGGCTCGCTCCAACCCGGAAATACTTTTTAGATAGGGTTAGACAGGGTTAGGTAGGGTTATATAGGGTTAGGTAGGGATAGGTAGGGTTAGGTAGGGTTAGGTAGGGTTAGGTAGGGTTAGGTAGGGTTAGGTAGGGTTCACATTGTGTTAGGTAGGGTTAGGTAGAGTTAGGTAGAGTTAGGTAGGGTTAGGTAGAGTTAGGTAGGGTTAGGTAGAGTTAGGTAGGGTTAGATAGGGTTCACAGTGTGTTAGGTAGGGTTAGGTAGGGTTAGGTAGGGTTAGGTAGAGTTAGATAGGGTTAGGTAGAGTTAGGTAGGGTTAGATAGGGTTAGGTAGGGTTAGATAGGGTTAGATAGGGTTAGGTAGGGTTAGATAGGGTTAGGTAGGGTTAGGTAGGGTTATAGAGGGTTAGATAGGGTTAGGTAGGGTTAGGTAGGGTTAGGTAGGGTTAGGTAGGGGTAGGTAGGGTTAGGTAGGGTTAGGTAGGGTTAGGTAGGGTTATAGAGGGTTATAGAGGGTTATAGAGGGTTAGGTAGGGTTAGGTAGGGTTAGGTAGGGTTAGATAGGGTTAGGTAGAGTTAGGTAGGGTTAGATAGGGTTAGATAGGGTTAGATAGGGTTAGATAGGGTTAGATAGGGTTAGGTAGGGTTAGATAGGGTTAGGTAGGGGTAGGTAGGGTTAGATAGGGTTAGGTAGGGTTAGGTAGGGTTAGGTAGGGTTAGGTTGTCTGTAACTCTGCTGTCTCCTCTCTAGACCATCATATTCTATCTACCTCTCTCCTCTGTCTCCTCCCTCCTCCAGACAACCTTCTCCTGAACCTGTTGGTGTCCTACAGTCACTTTAACCCTCTTCTCTCTCTCCAGTCCTCCCTGTCTAACCCTCTTCCCTCTCTCCAGTCCTCCCTGTCTAACCCTCTTCTCTCTCTCTCCAGTCCTCCCTGTCTAACCCTCTTCTCTCTCTCTCTCCAGTCCTCCCTGTCTAACCCTCTTCTCTCTCTCCAGTCCTC
>NW_027030261.1:0-2056 GCF_034236695.1 Oncorhynchus nerka
AGAACAGTCCTGTTGACGACCTATTCTCTATGTAGAACAGTCCTGTTGACGACCCTATTCTCTATATAGAACAGTCCTGTTGACGACCCTATTCTCTATGTAGAACAGTCCTGTTGACGACCCTATTCTCTATGTAGAACAGTCCTGTTGACGACCCTATTCTCTATGTAGAACAGTCCTGTTGACGACCCTATTCTCTATGTAGAACAGTCCTGTTGTGACCCTATTCTCTATATAGAACAGTCCTGTTGACGACCCTATTCTCTATATAGAACAGTCCTGTTGGCGACCCTATTCTCTATATAGAACAGTCCTGTTGCTGACCCTATTCTCTATGTAGAACAGTCCTGTTGGCGACCCTATTCTCTATGTAGAACAGTCCTGTTGACGACCCTATTCTCTATGTAGAACAGTCCTGTTGTGACCCTATTCTCTATGTAGAACAGTCCTGTTGACGACCCTATTCTCTATGTAGAACAGTCCTGTTGATGACCCTATTCTCTATATAGAACAGTCCTGTTGACGACCCTATTCTCTATGTAGAACAGTCCTGTTGACTGACCCTATTCTCTATGTAGAACAGTCCTGTTGACGACCCTATTCTCTATATAGAACAGTCCTGTTGACGACCCTATTCTCTATATAGAACAGTCCTGTTGACGACCCTATTCTCTATATAGAACAGTCCTGTTGACGACCCTATTCTCTATATAGAACAGTCCTGTTGACGACCCTATTCTCTATGTAGAACAGTCCTGTTGACGACCCTATTCTCTATGTAGAACAGTCCTGTTGACGACCCTATTCTCTATATAGAACAGTCCTGTTGACGACCCTATTCTCTATGTAGAACAGTCCTGTTGACGACCCTATTCTCTATATAGAACAGTCCTGTTGGCGACCCTATTCTCTATGTAGAACAGTCCTGTTGACGACCCTATTCTCTATGTAGAACAGTCCTGTTGACGACCCTATTCTCTATGTAGAACAGTCCTGTTGACGACCCTATTCTCTATGTAGAACAGTCCTGTTGACGACCCTATTCTCTATGTAGAACAGTCCTGTTGACGACCTATTCTCTATATAGAACAGTCCTGTTGACGACCCTATTCTCTATATAGAACAGTCCTGTTGACGACCCTATTCTCTATATAGAACAGTCCTGTTGACGACCCTATTCTCTATATAGAACAGTCCTGTTGATGACCCTATTCTCTATATAGAACAGTCCTGTTGACGACCCTATTCTCTATGTAGAACAGTCCTGTTGACGACCCTATTCTCTATGTAGAACAGTCCTGTTGACGACCCTATTCTCTATGTAGAACAGTCCTGTTGACGACCCTATTCTCTATGTAGAACAGTCCTGTTGACGACCCTATTCTCTATGTAGAACAGTCCTGTTGACGACCCTATTCTCTATGTAGAACAGTCCTGTTGGCGACCCTATTCTCTATATCAGAACAGTCCTGTTGACGACCCTATTCTCTATAGTAGAACAGTCCTGTTGACGACCCTATTCTCTATGTAGAACAGTCCTGTTGACGACCCTATTCTCTATATAGAACAGTCCTGTTGACGACCCTATTCTCTATGTAGAACAGTCCTGTTGGCTGACCCTATTCTCTATATAGAACAGTCCTGTTGACGACCCTATTCTCTATGTAGAACAGTCCTGTTGGCGACCCTATTCTCTATATAGAACAGTCCTGTTGACGACCCTATTCTCTATATAGAACAGTCCTGTTGACGACCCTATTCTCTATATAGAACAGTCCTGATTGACGACCCTATTCTCTATGTAGAACAGTCCTGTTGACGACCCTATTCTCTATATAGAACAGTCCTGTTGACGACCCTATTCTCTATGTAGAACAGTCCTGTTGACAACCCTATTCTCTATGTAGAACAGTCCTGTTGGTGACCCTATTCTCTATGTAGAACAGTCCTGTTGACGACCCTATTCTCTATATAGAACAGTCCTGTTGACGACCCTATTCTCTATGTAGAACAGTCCTGTTGACGACCCTATTCTCTATATAGAACAGTCCTGTTG
>NW_027030262.1:0-2057 GCF_034236695.1 Oncorhynchus nerka
CCGCACTATCTCTCTCTTAGTATCAGTAACAGGGATCCACTAAGGGAGTGTACTGTAGTCCAACTGTCCCCTGCCAGTTCCACACTATCTCTCTCTTAGTATCACTAACAGGGATCCACTAAGGGGAGTGTACTGTAGTCCAACTGTCCCCTGCCAGTTCCACACTATCTCTCTATCTTAGTATCACTAACAGGGATCCACTAAGGGAGTGTACTGTAGTCCAACTGTCCCCTGCCAGTTCCACACTATCTCTCTCTCTTAGTATCACTAACAGGGATCCACTAAGGGAGTGTACTGTAGTCCAACTGTCCCCTGCCAGTTCCACACTATCTCTCTCTCTTAGTATCACTAACAGGGATCCACTAAGGGAGTGTACTGTAGTCCAACTGTCCCCTGCCAGGACCACACTATCTCTCTCTCTTAGTATCAGTAACAGGGATCCACTAAGGGAGTGTACTGTAGTCCAACTGTCCCCTGCCAGTTCCACACTATCTCTCTCTCTTAGTATCACTAACAGGGATCCACTAAGGGAGTGTACTGTAGTCCAACTGTCCCCTGCCAGTTCCACACTATCTCTCTATCTTAGTATCACTAACAGGGATCCACTAAGGGAGTGTACTGTAGTCCAACTGTCCCCTGCCAGTTCCACACTATCTCTCTCTCTTAGTATCACTAACAGGGATCCACTAAGGGAGTGTACTGTAGTCCAACTGTCCCCTGCCAGTTCCACACTATCTCTCTCTCGTAGTATCAGTAACAGGGATCCACTAAGGGAGTGTACTGTAGTCCAACTGTCCCCTGCCAGTTCCACACTATCTCTCTCTCTTAGTATCAGTAACAGGGATCCACTAAGGGAGTGTACTGTAGTCCAACTGTCCCCTGCCAGTTCCACACTATCTCTCTCTCTTAGTATCAGTAACAGGGATCCACTAAGGGAGTGTACTGTAGTCCAACTGTCCCCTGCCAGTTCCACACTATCTCTCTCTTAGTATCACTAACAGGGATCCACTAAGGGAGTGTACTGTAGTCCAACTGTCCCCTGCCAGTTCCACACTATCTCTCTCTTAGTATCACTAACAGGGATCCACTAAGGGAGTGTACTGTAGTCCAATCCGTCCCCTGCCAGTTCCACACTATCTCTCTATCTTAGTATCACTAACAGGGATCCACTAAGGGAGTGTACTGTAGTCCAACTGTCCCCTGCCAGTTCCACACTATCTCTCTCTTAGTATCACTAACAGGGATCCACTAAGGAGTGTACTGTAGTCCAACTGTCTCTCTGCCGGGACCACACTATCTCTTCTCGTAGTATGGTAACAGGGATCCACTAAGGGAGTGTACTGTAGTCCAACTGTCTTCTGCCAGTTCCACACTATCTTTCTTAGTATCACTAATAGGGATCCATCAAGGGAGTGTACTGTAGTCCAACTGTCTCCCTGCTGGGACCATATCTCTTGCTATTATCAGTAACAGGGATCCACTAAGGGAGTGTACTGTAGTCCAACTGTCCCCTGCCAGTTCCACACATATCTCTCTTAGTATCACTAACAGGGATCCACTAAGGGAGTGTACTGGGTCCAACTGTCCCCTGCCAGTTCCACACTATCTCTCTCTTAGTATCACGAACAGGGGATCCACTAAGGGAGTGTACTGTAGTCCAACTGTCCCCCTGCCGTTCCACACTATCTCTCTCTTAGTATCACTAACAGGGATCCACTAAGGAGTGTACTGTAGTCCAACTGTCCCCTGCCAGTTCCATAATTATCTCTCTCTTAGTATCACTTCAATAGGGATCCACTAAGGAGGTACTGTAGTCCAAACTGTTCCGCCGGGACCACACTATCTCTCTCTCTTAGTATCAGTAACAGGGATCCACTAAGGGAGTGTACTGTAGTCCAACTGTCCCCTGCCAGTTCCACACTATCTCTCTCTCTTAGTATCACTAACAGGGATCCACTAAGGGAGTGTACTGTAGTCCAACTGTCCCCTGCCAGTTCCACACTATCTCTCTCTCTTAGTATCACTAACAGGGATCCACTAAGGAGTGTACTGTAGTC